>NW_026777585.1:0-204239 GCF_028023285.1 Balaenoptera ricei
TGTCTAAACTCTTCTCCATGGCTGGACCCCCAAATAATATTCCTTTCCGTGCTAAGGCGTATCTAGAGAGTGGGATAGCTTTAATAACTACCCTAACCCTAACGTGTACCCTAACCCTAACCCCAACCCTAACCCTAACACGTACCCTAATCCTAACCCGTACCCTAAACCGAGCCCTAACCCTAACACTAACCCTAACCCTAACCCTAACCCATACCCTACGCCGTACCCACACCCCTCCCCGAACCCGTAACCTAAGCCGTACCCTAACCCTAACCCTAAGCCTCACCCTAACCCTAGGCTACCCTTGACTGCTTCTGCCTCCAATAGATTTCCTAAGCACTAGTGTTTGAAGGAACAGCTTAAAACGAGAATCCTAATGTGATTTCTTTATAATGGGTGTGTTCCTTATCTTATCCTAATGTCTAAACTCTTCTCCACGGCTGGACCCCCAAATGATATTCCTTTACGTGCTAAGGGGTACCTAGAGAGTGGGATAGGTTTAGTAACTACCCTAACCCTAACGCGTACCCTAACCCTAACCCCTACCCTAACCCTAACACGTACCCTAATCCTAACCCGTACCCTAAACCGAGCCCTAACCCTAACACTAACCCTAACCCTAACCCTAACCCATACCCTACGCCGTACCCGCACCCCTCACCGAACCCGTACCCTAAGCCGTACCCTAAGCCTAACCCTAAGCCTAACCCTAACCCTAGGCTACCCTTGACTGCTTCTGCCTCCAATAGATTTCCTAAGCACTAGTGTTTTAAGGAACAGCTTAAAAAGAGAATCCTAATGTGATTTCTTTATAATGGGTGTGTTCCTTATCTTATCTTAGTGTCAAAACTCTTCTCCATGGCTGCACCCCCAAATAATATTCCCTTACGTGCTAAGGGGTATCTAGAGAGTGGGATAGGTTTAATAACTACCCTAACCCTAATGCGTACTCTAACCCTAACCCCTACCCTAACCCTAACACGTACCCTAATCCTAACCCGTACCCTAAACCGAGCCCTAACCCTAACACTAACCCTAACCCTAACCCTAACCCATACCCTACGCCGTACCCACACCCCTCCCCGAACCCGTACCCTAAGCCGTATCCTAAGCCGAACCCTAAGCCTAACCCTAAACCTAGGCTACCCTTGACTGCTTCTGCCTCCAATAGATTTCCTAAGCACTAGTGTTTTAAGGAACAGCTTAAAAAGAGAATCCTAATGTGATTTCTTTATAATGGGTGTGTTCCTTATCTTATCCTAGTGCCTAAACTCTTCTCCATGGCTGGATCCCCAAATAATACTCCTTTACGTGCTAAGGGGTATCTAGAGAGTGGGATAGGTTTACTAACTACCCTAACCCTAACGCGTACCCTAACCCTAGCCCCTACCCTAACACGTAACCTAATCCTAACCCGTACCCTAAACCGAGCCCTAACCCTAATACTAACCCTAACCCTAACCATAACACATACCCTACGCCGTACCCGAACCCCTCCCCGAACCCGAACCCTAAGCCGTACCCTAAGCCTAACCCTAAGCCTAACCCTAACCCTAGGCTACCCTTGACTGCTTCTGCCTCCAATAGATTTCCTAAGCACTAGTGTTTTAAGGAACAGCTTAAAATAGAATCCTAATGTGATTTCTTTATAATGGGTGTGTTCCTTATCTTATCCTAGTGTCTAAACTCTTCTCCATGGCTGGACCCCCAAATAATATTCCTTTCGGTGCTAAGGGGTATCTAGAGAGTGGGATAGCTTTAATAACTACCCTAACCCTAACGTGTACCCTAACCCTAACCCCAACCCTAACCCTAACACGTACCCTAATCCTAACCCGTACCCTAAACCGAGCCCTAACCCTAACACTAACCCTAACCCTAACCCTAACCCATACCCTACGCCGTACCCACACCCCTCCCCGAACCCGTAACCTAAGCCGTACCCTAACCCTAACCCTAAGCCTCACCCTAACCCTAGACTACCCTTGACTGCTTCTGCCTCCAATAGATTTCCTAAGCACTAGTGTTTGAAGGAACAGCTTAAAAAGAGAATCCTAATGTGATTTCTTTATAATGGGTGTGTTCCTTATCTTATCCTAATGTCTAAACTCTTCTCCACGGCTGGACCCCCAAATGATATTCCTTTACGTGCTAAGGGGTACCTAGAGAGTGGGATAGGTTTAATAACTACCCTAACCCTAACGCGTACCCTAACCCTAACCCCTACCCTAACCCTAACACGTACCCTAATCCTAACCCGTACCCTAAACCGAGCCCTAACCCTAACACTAACCCTAACCCTAACCCTAACCCATACACTACGCCGTACACAAACCCCTCCCCAAACCCGTACCCTAAGCCTAACCCTAAGCCTCACCCTATCCCTAGGATACCCTTGACTGCTTCTGCCTCCAATAGATTTCCTAAGCACTAGTGTTTTAAGGAACAGCTTAAAAAGAGAATCCTAATGTGATTTCTTTATAATGGGTGTGTTCCTTATCTTATCCTAGTGTCTAAACTCTTCTCCATGGCTGGACCCCCAAATAATATTCCTTTACGTGCTAAGGGGTATCTAGAGAGTGGGATAGGTTTAATAACTACCCTAACCCTAACGCATACCCTACCCCTAACCCCTACCCTAACCCTAACACATGCCCTAATCTTAACCCATACCCTAAACCGAGCCCTAACCCTAACACTAACCCTAACCCTAACCCTAACCCATACCCTACGCCGTACCCGAACCCCTCCCCGAACCCGTACCCTAAGGCGTAACCTAACCCTAACCCTAAGCCTAACCCTAACCCTAGGCTACCCTTGACTGCTTCTGCCTCCAATAGATTTCCTAAGCACTAGTGTTTTAAGGAACAGCTTAAAAAGAGAATCCTAATGTGATTTCTTTATAATGGGTGTGTTCCTTATCTTATCCTAGTGTCTAAATTCTTCTCCATCCTGGACCCCCAAATAATATTCCTTTACGTGCTAAGGGGTATCTAGAGAGTGGGATAGGTTTAATAACTACCCTAACCCTAACGCGTACCCTAACCCTAACCCCTACCCTAACCCTAACGCGTACCCTAACCCTAACCCCTACCCTAACCCTAACACGTACCCTAATCCTAACCCGTACCCTAAACCGAGCCCTAACCCTAACACTAACCCTAACCCTAACCCTAACCCATACCCTACGCCGTACCCGAAACCCTCCCCGAACCCGTACTCTAAGCCGTACCCTAACCCTAACCCCAAGCCTAACCCTAACCCTAGGCTACCCTTGACTGCTTCTGCCTCCAATAGATTTCCTAACTACTAGTGTTTGAAGGAACAGCTTAAAAAGAGAATCCTAACGTGATTTCTTTATAATGGGTGTGTTCCTTATCTTATCCTAGTGTCTAAACTCTTCTCCATGGCTGGACCCTAAATAATATTACTTTACGTGCTAAGGGGTATCTAGAGAGTGGGATAGGTTTAATAACTACCCTAACCCTAACGCGTACCCTAACCCTAACCCCAACCCTAACCCTAACACGTACACTAATCCTAACCCGTAACCTAAACCGAGCCCTAACCCTAACACTAACCCTAACCCTAACCCTAACCAATACCCTACGCCGTACCCGCACCCCTCACCGAACCCGTACCCTAAGCCTAACCCTAAGCCTAACCCTAACCTTAGGCTACCCTTGACTGCTTCTGCCTCCAATAGATTTCCTAAGCACTAGTGTTTTAAGGAACAGCTTAAAAAGAGAATCCTAATGTGATTTCTTTATAATGGGTGTGTTCCTTATCTTATCCTAGTGCCTAAACTCTTCTCCATGGCTGGATCCCCAAATAATACTCCTTTACGTGCTAAGGGGTATCTAGAGAGTGGGATAGGTTTACTAACTACCCTAACCCTAACGTGTACCCTAACCCTAACCCCTACCCTAACCCTAACACGTACCCTAATCCTAACCCGTACCCTAAACCGAGCCCTAACCCTAACACTAACCCTAACCCTAACCATAACACATACCCTACGCCGTACCCGAACCCCTCCCCGAACCCGAACCCTAAGCCGTACCCTAAGCCTAACCCTAAGCCTAACGCTAACCCTAGGCTACCCTTGACTGCTTCTGCCTCCAATAGATTTCCTAAGCACTAGTGTTTTAAGGAACAGCTTAAAATAGAATCCTAATGTGATTTCTTTATAATGGGTGTGTTCCTTATCTTATCCTAGTTTCTAAACTCTTCTCCATGGCTGGACCCCCAAATAATATTCCTTTCCGTGCTAAGGGGTATCTAGAGAGTGGGATAGCTTTAATAACTACCCTAACCCTAACGTGTACCCTAACCCTAACCCCAACCCTAACCCTAACACGTACCCTAATCCTAACCCGTACCCTAAACCGAGCCCTAACCCTAACACTAACCCTAACCCTAACCCTAACCCATACCCTACGCCGTACCCGCACCCCTCCCCGAACCCGTACCCTAAGCCGTATCCTAAGCCGAACCCTAAGCCTAACCCTAAACCTAGGCTACCCTTGACTGCTTCTGCCTCCAATAGATTTCCTAAGCACTAGTGTTTTAAGGAACAGCTTAAAAAGAGAATCCTAATGTGATTTCTTTATAATGGGTGTGTTCCTTATCTTATCCTAGTGCCTAAACTCTTCTCCATGGCTGGATCCCCAAATAATACTCCTTTACGTGCTAAGGGGTATCTAGAGAGTGGGATAGGTTTACTAACTACCCTAAACCTAACGCGTACCCAAACCCTAACCCCTACCCTAACCCTAACACGTACCCTAATCCTAACCCGTACCCTAAACCGAGCCCTAACCCTAACACTAACCCTAACCCTAACCATAACACATACCCTACGCCGTACCCGAACCCCTCCCCGAACCCGAACCCTAAACCGTACCCTAAGCCTAACCCTAAGCCTAACCCTAACCCTAGGCTACCCTTGACTGCTTCTGCCTCCAATAGATTTCCTAAGCACTAGTGTTTTAAGGAACAGCTTAAAATAGAATCCTAATGTGATTTCTTTATAATGGGTGTGTTCCTTATCTTATCCTAGGGTCTAAACTCTTCTCCATGGCTGGACCCCCAAATAATATTCCTTTACGTGCTAAGGGGTATCTAGAGAGTGGGATAGGTTTAATAACTACCCTAACCCTAACGCGTACCCTAACCCTAACCCCTACCCTAACCCTAACACGTACCCTAATCCTAACCCGTACCCTAAACCGAGCCCTAACCCTAACACTAACCCTAACCCTAACCCTAACCCATACCCTACGCCGTACCCGCACCCCTCACCGAACCCGTACCCTAAGCCGTACCCTAAGCCTAACCCTAAGCCTAACCCTAACCCTAGGCTACCCTTGACTGCTTCTGCCTCCAATAGATTTCCTAAGCACTAGTGTTTTAAGGAACAGCTTAAAAAGAGAATCCTAATGTGATTTCTTTATAATGGGTGTGTTCCTTATCTTATCTTAGTGTCAAAACTCTTCTCCATGGCTGCACCCCCAAATAATATTCCCTTACGTGCTAAGGGGTATCTAGAGAGTGGGATAGGTTTAATAACTACCCTAACCCTAACGCGTACCCTAACCCTAACCCCTACCCTAACCCTAACACGTACCCTAATCCTAACCCGTACCCTAAACCGAGCCCTAACCCTAACACTAACCCTAACCCTAACCATAACACATACCCTACGCCGTACCCGAACCCCTCCCCGAACCCGAACCCTAAGCCGTACCCTAAGCCTAACCCTAAGCCTAACCCTAACCCTAGGCTACCCTTGACTGCTTCTGCCTCCAATAGATTTCCTAAGCACTAGTGTTTTAAGGAACAGCTTAAAATAGAATCCTAATGTGATTTCTTTATAATGGGTGTGTTCCTTATCTTATCCTAGTGTCTAAACTCTTCTCCATGGCTGGACCCCCAAATAATATTCCTTTACGTGCTAAGGGGTATCTAGAGAGTGGGATAGGTTTAATAACTACCCTAACCCTAACGCGTACCCTAACCCTAACCCCTACCCTAACCCTAACACGTACCCTAATCCTAACCCGTACCCTAAACCGAGCCCTAACCCTAACACTAACCCTAACCCTAACCCTAACCCATACCCTACGCCGTACCCGCACCCCTCACCGAACCCGTACCCTAAGCCGTACCCTATGCCTAACCCTAAGCCTAACCCTAACCCTAGGCTACCCTTGACTGCTTCTGCCTCCAATAGATTTCCTAAGCACTAGTGTTTTAAGGAACAGCTTAAAAAGAGAATCCTAATGTGATTTCTTTATAATGGGTGTGTTCCTTATCTTATCTTAGTGTCAAAACTCTTCTCCATGGCTGCACCCACAAATAATATTCCCTTACGTGCTAAGGGGTATCTAGAGAGTGGGATAGGTTTAATAACTACCCTAACCCTAATGCGTACTCTAACCCTAACCCCTACCCTAACCCTAACACGTACCCTAATCCTAACCCGTACCCTAAACCGAGCCCTAACCCTAACACTAACCCTAACCCTAACCATAACACATACCCTACGCCGTACCCGAACCCCTCCCCGAACCCGAACCCTAAGCCGTACCCTAAGCCTAACCCTAAGGCTAACCCTAACCCTAGGCTACCCTTGACTGCTTCTGCCTCCAATAGATTTCCTAAGCACTAGTGTTTTAAGGAACAGCTTAAAATAGAATCCTAATGTGATTTCTTTATAATGGGTGTGTTCCTTATCTTATCCTAGTGTCTAAACTCTTCTCCATGGCTGGACCCCCAAATAATATTCCTTTACGTGCTAAGGGGTATCTAGAGAGTGGGATAGGTTTAATAACTACCCTAACCCTAACGCGTACCCTAACCCTAACCCCTACCCTAACCCTAACACGTACCCTAATCCTAACCCGTACCCTAAACCGAGCCCTAACCCTAACACTAACCCTAACCCTAACCCTAACCCATACCCTACGCCGTACCCGCACCCCTCACCGAACCCGTACCCTAAGCCGTACCCTAAGCCTAACCCTAAGCCTAACCCTAACCCTAGGCTACCCTTGACTGCTTCTGCCTCCAATAGATTTCCTAAGCACTAGTGTTTTAAGGAACAGCTTAAAAAGAGAATCCTAATGTGATTTCTTTATAATGGGTGTGTTCCTTATCTTATCTTAGTGTCAAAACTCTTCTCCATGGCTGCACCCCCAAATAATATTCCCTTACGTGCTAAGGGGTATCTAGAGAGTGGGATAGGTTTAATAACTACCCTAACCCTAATGCGTACTCTAACCCTAACCCCTACCCTAACCCTAACACGTACCCTAATCCTAACCCGTACCCTAAACCGAGCCCTAACCCTAACACTAACCCTAACCCTAACCCTAACCCATACCCTACGCCGTACCCACACCCCTCCCCGAACCCGTACCCTAAGCCGTATCCTAAGCCGAACCCTAAGACTAACCCTAAACCTAGGCTACCCTTGACTGCTTCTGCCTCCAATAGATTTCCTAAGCACTAGTGTTTTAAGGAACAGCTTAAAAAGAGAATCCTAATGTGATTTCTTTATAATGGGTGTGTTCCTTATCTTATCCTAGTGCCTAAACTCTTCTCCATGGCTGGATCCCCAAATAATACTCCTTTACGTGCTAAGGGGTATCTAGAGAGTGGGATAGGTTTACTAACTACCCTAACCCTAACGCGTACCCTAACCCTAACCCCTACCCTAACCCTAACACGTACCCTAATCCTAACCCGTACCCTAAAGCGAGCCCTAACCCTAACACTAACCCTAACCCTAACCATAACACATACCCTACGCCGTACCCGAACCCCTCCCCGAACCCGAACCCTAAGCCGTACCCTAAGCCTAACCCTAAGCCTAACCCTAACTCTAGGCTACCCTTGACTGCTTCTGCCTCCAATAGATTTCCTAATCACTAGTGTTTTAAGGAACAGCTTAAAATAGAATCCTAATATGATTTCTTTATAATGGGTGTGTTCCTTATCTTATCCTAGTGTCTAAACTCTTCTCCATGGCTGGACCCCCAAATAATATTCCTTTACGTGCTAAGGGGTATCTAGAGAGTGGGATAGGTTTAATAACTACCCTAACCCTAACGCGTACCCTAACCCTAACCCCTACCCTAACCCTAACACGTACCCTAATCCTAACCCGTACCTTAAACCGAGCCCTAACCCTAACACTAACCCTAACCCTAACCCTAACCCATACCCTATGCCGTACCCGCACCCCTCACCGAACCCGTACCCTAAGCCATACCCTAAGCCTAACCCTAAGCCTAACCCTAACCCTAGGCTACCCTTGACTGCTTCTGCCTCCAATAGATTTCCTAAGCACTAGTGTTTTAAGGAACAGCTTAAAAAGAGAATCCTAATGTGATTTCTTTATAATGGGTGTGTTCCTTACCTTATCTTAGTGTCAAAACTCTTCTCCATGGCTGCACCCCCAAATAATATTCCCTTACGTGCTAAGGGGTATCTAGAGAGTGGGATAGGTTTAATAACTACCCTAACCCTAAAGCGTACTCTAACCCTAACCCCTACCCTAACCCTAACACGTACCCTAATCCTAACCCATACCCTAAACCGAGCCCTAACCCTAACACTAACCCTAACCCTAACCATAACACATACCCTACGCCGTACCCGAACCCCTCCCCGAACCCGTACCCTAAGCCGTACCCTAAGCCTAACCCTAAGCCTAACCCTAATCCTAGGCTACCCTTGACTGCTTCTGCCTCCAATAGATTTCCTAAGCACTAGTGTATGAAGGAACAGCTTAAAAAGAGAATCCTAATGTGATTTCTTTATAATGGGTGTGTTCCTTACCTTATCTTAGTGTCTAAACTCTTCTCCATGGCTGCACCCCCAAATAATATTCCCTTACGTGCGAAGGGGTATCTAGAGAGTGGGATAGGTTTAATAACTACCCTAACCCTAATGCGTACTCTAACCATAACCCCTACCCTAACACTAACACGTACCCTAATCCTAACCCGTACCCTAAACCGAGCCCTAACCCTAACCCTAACCCTAACCCATACCCTACGCCGTACCCGCACCCCTCCCCAAACCCATACCCTAAGCCGTACCCTAAGCCTAACCCTAAGCCTAACCCTAACCCTAGGCTACCCTTGACTGCTTCTGCCTCTAATAGATTTCCTAAGCACTAGTGTTTTAAGGAACAGCTGAAAAAGAGAATCCTAATGTGATTTCTTTATAATGGGTGTGTTCCTTATCTTATCCTAGTGTCTAAACTCTTCTCCATGGCTGGACCCCCAAATAATACTCCTTTACGTGCTAAGGGGTATCTAGAGAGTGGGATAGGTTTAATAACTACCCTAACACTAACGCGTACCCTAACCCTAACCCCTACCCTAACCCTAACACGTACCCTAATCCTAACCCGTACCCTAAACCGAGCCCTAACCCTAACACTAACCCTAACCCTAACCCTAACCCATACCCTATGCCGTACCCGCACCCCTCACCGAACCCGTACCCTAAGCCGTACCCTAAGCCTAACCCTAAGCCTAACCCTAACCCTAGGCTACCCTTGACTGCTTCTGCCTCCAATAGATTTCCTAAGCACTAGTGTATGAAGGAACAGCTTAAAAAGAGAATCCTAATGTGATTTCTTTATAATGGGTGTGTTCCTTACCTTATCTTAGTGTCTAAACTCTTCTCCATGGCTGCACCCCCAAATAATATTCCCTTACGTGCGAAGGGGTATCTAGAGAGTGGGATAGGTTTAATAACTACCCTAACCCTAATGCGTACTCTAACCATAACCCCTACCCTAACACTAACACGTACCCTAATCCTAACCCGTACCCTAAACCGAGCCCTAACCCTAACCCTAACCCATACCCTACGCCATACCCGCACCCCTCCCCAAACCAGTACCCTAAGCCGTACCCTAAGCCTAACCCTAAGCCTAACCCTAACCCTAGGCTACCCTTGACTGCTTCTGCCTCTAATAGATTTCCTAAGCACTAGTGTTTTAAGGAACAGCTGAAAAAGAGAATCCTAATGTGATTTCTTTATAATGGGTGTGTTCCTTATCTTATCCTAGTGTCTAAACTCTTCTCCATGGCTGGACCCCCAAATAATACTCCTTTACGTGCTAAGGGGTATCTAGAGAGTGGGATAGGTTTAATAACTACCCTAACACTAACGCGTACCCTAACCCTAACCCCTACCCTAACCCTAACACGTACCCTAATCCTATCCCGTACCCTAAACCAATCCCTAACTCTAACACTAACCCTAACCCTAACCCAAACCCATAACCTACGCCGAACCCGTACCCTAAGCCGTACCCTAAGCCTAACCCTAAGCCTAACCCTAACCCTAGGCTACCCTTGACTGCTTCTGCCTCCAATAGATTTCCTAAGCACTAGTGTTTTAAGGAACAGCTTAAAAAGAGAATCCTAATGTGATTTCTTTATAATGGGTGTGTTCCTTATCTTATCCTAGTGTCTAAACTCTTCTCCATGGCTGGACCCCCAAATAATATTCCTTTACGTGCTAAGGGGTATTTAGAGAGTGGGATAGGTTTAATAACTACCCTAACCCTAATGCGTACTCTAACCCTAACCCCTACCCTAACACTAACACGTACCCTAATCCTAATCCGTACCCTAAACCGAGCCCTAACCCTAGCACTAACCCTAATCCAAATCCTAACCCATACCCTACGCCGTAACCGAACCCCTCCCCAAACCCGTACCCTAAGCGGTACGCTAAGCCTAACCCTAAGCCTAACCCTAACCCTAGGCTACCCTTGACTGCTTCTGCCTCCAATAGATTTCCTAAGCACTAGTGTTTTAAGGAACAGCTTAAAAAGAGAATCCTAATGTGATTTCTTTATAATGGGTGTGTTCCTTATCTTATCCTAGTGTCTAAACTCTTCTCCATGGCTGCACCCTCAAATAATATTCCTTTACGTGCTAAGGGGTATCTAGAGAGTGGGATAGGTTTAATAACTACCCTAACCCTAACGCGTACCCTAACCCTAACGCGTACCCTAACCCTAACACGTACCCTAATCCTAACCCGTACCCTAAACCGAGCCCTAACCCTAACACTAACCCTAACCCTAACCCTAACCCATACCCTACGCCGTACCCGCACCCCTCACCGAACCCGTACCCTAAGCCGTACCCTAAGCCTAACCCTAAGCCTAACCCTAACCCTAGGCTACCCTTGACTGCTTCTGCCTCCAATAGATTTCCTAAGCACTAGTGTTTTAAGGAACAGCTTAAAAAGAGAATCCTAATGTGATTTCTTTATAATGGGTGTGTTCCTTATCTTATCTTAGTGTCAAAACTCTTCTCCATGGCTGCACCCCCAAATAATATTCCCTTACGTGCTAAGGGGTATCTAGAGAGTGGGATAGGTTTAATAACTACCCTAACCCTAATGCGTACTCTAACCCTAACCCCTACCCTAACCCTAACACGTACCCTAATCCTAACCCGTACCCTAAACCGAGCCCTAACCCTAACACTAACCCTAACCCTAACCCTAACCCATACCCTACGCCGTACCCACACCCCTCCCCGAACCCGTACCCTAAGCCGTATCCTAAGCCGAACCCTAAGCCTAACCCTAAACCTAGGCTACCCTTGACTGCTTCTGCCTCCAATAGATTTCCTAAGCACTAGTGTTTTAAGGAACAGCTTAAAAAGAGAATCCTAATGTGATTTCTTTATAATGGGTGTGTTCCTTATCTTATCCTAGTGCCTAAACTCTTCTCCATGGCTGGATCCCCAAATAATACTCCTTTACGTGCTAAGGGGTATCTAGAGAGTGGGATAGGTTTACTAACTACCCTAACCCTAACGCGTACCCTAACCCTAACCCCTACCCTAACCCTAACACGTACCCTAATCCTAACCCGTACCCTAAACCGAGCCCTAACCCTAACACTAACCCTAACCCTAACCATAACACATACCCTACGCCGTACCCGAACCCCTCCCCGAACCCGAACCCTAAGCCGTACCCTAAGCCTAACCCTAAGCCTAACCCTAACCCTAGGCTACCCTTGACTGCTTCTGCCTCCAATAGATTTCCTAAGCACTAGTGTTTTAAGGAACAGCTTAAAATAGAATCCTAATATGATTTCTTTATAATGGGTGTGTTCCTTATCTTATCCTAGTGTCTAAACTCTTCTCCATGGCTGGACCCCCAAATAATATTCCTTTACGTGCTAAGGGGTATCTAGAGAGTGGGATAGGTTTAATAACTACCCTAACCCTAACGCGTACCCTAACCCTAACCCTAACACGTACCCTAATCCTATCCCGTACCCTAAACCGAGCCCTAACCCTAACACTAACCCTAACCCTAACCCTAACCCATACCCAACGCCGTACCCGAACCCCTCCCGAAACCCGTACCCTAAGCCGTACCCTAAGCCTAACCCTAAGCCTAACCCTAACCCTTGGCTACCCTTGACTGCTTCTGCCTCCAATAGATTTCCTAAGCACTAGTGTTTTAAGGAACAGCTAAAAAAGAGAATCCTAATGTGATTTCTTTATAATGGGTGTGTTCCTTATCTTATCCTAGTGTCTAAACTCTTCTCCATGGCTGGACCCCCAAATAATATTCCTTTACGTGCTAAGGGGTATCTAGAGAGTGGGATAGGTTTAATAACTACCCTAACCCTAATGCGTACCCTAACCCTAACCCCTACCCTAACCCTAACACGTACCCTAATCCTAACCCGTACCCTAAACCGAGCCCTAACCCTAACACTAACCCTAACCCGAACCCTAACCAATACCCTACGCCGTACCCGAACCCCTCCCCAAACCCGTACCCTAATCCGTACCCTAAGCCTAACCCTAAGCCTAACACTAACCCTAGGCTACCCTTGACTGCTTCTGCCTCCAATAGATTTCCTAAGCACTAGTGTTTTAAGGAACAGCTGAAAAAGAGAATCCTAATGTGATTTCTTTATAATGGGAGTGTTCCTTATCTTATCCTAGTGTCTAAACTCTTCTCCAAGGCTGGACCCCCAAATAATACTCCTTTACGTGCTAAGGGGTATCTAGAGAGTGGGATAGGTTTAATAACTACCCTAACACTAACGCGTACCCTAACCCTAACCCCTACCCTAACCCTAACACGTACCCTAATCCTATCCCGTACCCTAAACCGAGCCCTAAATCTAACACTAACCCTAACCCTAACCCAAACCCATAACCTACGCCGAACCCGTACCCTAAGCCGTACCCTAAGCCTAACCCTAAGCCTAACCCTAACACTAGGCTACCCTTGACTGCTTCTGCCTCCAATAGATTTCCTAAGCACTAGTGTTTTAAGGAACAGCTTAAAAAGAGAATCCTAATGTGATTTCTTTATAATGGGTGTGTTCCTTATCTTATCTTAGTGTCTAAACTCTTCTCCATGGCTGCACCCCCAAATAATATTCCCTTACGTGCTGAGGGATATCTAGAGAGTGGGATAGGTTTAATAACTACCCTAACCCTAATGCGTACTCTAACCCTAACCCCTACCCTAACACTAACACGTACCCTAATCCTAACCCGTACCCTAAACCGAGCCCTAACCCTAGCACTAACCCTAATCCAAACCCTAACCCATACCCTACGCAGTACGCGAACCCCTCCCCAAACCCGTACCCTAAGCGGTACGCTAAGCCTAACCCTAAGCCTAACCCTAACCCTAGGCTACCCTTGACTGCTTCTGCCTCCAATAGATTTCCTAAGCACTATTGTTTTAAGGAACAGCTTAAAAAGAGAATCCTAATGTGATTTCTTTATAATGGGTGTGTTCCTTATCTTATCCTAGTGTCTAAACTCTTCTCCATGGCTGCACCCTCAAATAATATTCCTTTACGTGCTAAGGGGTATCTAGAGAGTGGGATAGGTTTAATAACTACCCTAACGCTAACGCGTACCCTAACCCTAACCTCTACCCTAACCCTAACACGTACCCTAATCCTAACCCGTACCCTAAACCGAGCCCTAACCCGAACCCTAACCCTAACCCTAACCCATACCCTACGCCGTACCCGCACCCCTCCCCGAACCCGTACCCTAAGCCGTATCCTAAGCCGTACCCTAAGCCAAACCCTAAGCCTAACCCTAACCCTAGGCTACCCTTGACTGCTTCTGCCTCCAATAGATTTCCTAAGCACTAGTGTTTTAAGGAACAGCTTAAAAAGAGAATCCTAATGTGATTTCTTTATAATGGGTGTGTTCCTTATTTTATCCTAGTGCCTAAACTCTTCTCCATGGCTGGATCCCCAAATAATACTCCTTTACGTGCTAAGGGGTATCTAGAGAGTGGGATAGGTTTACTAACTACCCTAACCCTAACGCGTACCCTAACCCTAACCCCTACCCTAACCCTAACACGTACCCTAATCCTAACCCGTACCCTAAACCGAGCCCTGACCCTAACACTAACCCTAACCCTAACCATAACACATACCCTACGCCATACCCGAACCCCTCCCCGAACTCGAACCCTAAGCCGTACCCTAAGCCTAACCCTAAGCCTAACCCTAACCCTTGGCTACCCTTGACTGCTTCTGCCTCCAATAGATTTCCTAAGCACTAGTGTTTTAAGGAACAGCTTAAAAAGAGAATTCTAATGTGATTTCTTTATAATGGGTGTGTTCCTTATCTTATCCTAGTGTCTAAACTCTTCTCCATGGCTGAACCCCCAAATAATATTCCTTTACGTGCTAAGGGGTATCTAGAGAGTGGGATAGGTTTACTAACTACCCTAACCCTAAAGCGTACCCTAACCCTAACCCCTACCCTAACCCTAACATGTACCCTAATCCTAACCCGTACCCTAAACCGAGCCGTAACCTTATCACTAACCCTAACCCTAACCCTAACACATACCCTACGCTGTACCCGAACCCCTCACCGAACCCGTACCCTAAGCCGTACCCTAAGCCGTACCCTAAGCCTAACCCTAACCCTAGGCTACCCTTGACTGCTTCTGCCTCCAATAGATTTCCTAAGCACTAGTGTTTTAAGGAACAGCTTAAAAAGAGAATCCTAATGTGATTTCTTTATAATGGGTGTGTTCCTTATCTTATCCTAGTGTCTAAACTCTTCTCCATGGCTGGACCCCCAAATAATATTCCTTTACGTGCTAAGGGGTATCTAGAGAGTGGGATAGGTTTAATAACTACCCTAACACTAACGCGTACCCTAACCCTAACCCCTACCCTAACCCTAACACGTACCCTAATCCTAACCCGTACCCTAAACCGAGCCCTAACCCTAACACTAACCCTAACCCTAACCCTAACCCATACCCTACGCCGTACCCGCACCCCTCACCGAACCCGTACCCTAAGCCTAACCCTAAGCCTAACCCTAAGCCTAACCCTAACCCTAGGCTACCCTTGACTGCTTCTGCCTCCAATAGATTTCCTAAGCACTAGTGTTTTAAGGAACAGCTTAAAAAGAGAATCCTAATGTGATTTCTTTATAATGGGTGTGTTCCTTATCTTATCTTAGTGTCAAAACTCTTCTCCATGGCTGCACCCCCAAATAATATTCCCTTACGTGCTAAGGGGTATCTAGAGAGTGGGATAGGTTTAATAACTACCCTAACCCTAATGCGTACTCTAACCCTAACCCCTACCCTAACCCTAACACGTACCCTAATCCTAACCCGTACCCTAAACCGAGCCCTAACCCTAACACTAACCCTAACCCTAACCATAACACATACCCTACGCCGTACCCGCAACCCTCCCCAAACCCGTACCCTAAGCCGTACCCTAAGCCTAACCCTAAGCCTAACCCTAACCCTAGGCTACCCTTGACTGCTTCTGCCTCTAATAGATTTCCTAAGCACTAGTGTTTTAAGGAACAGCTTAAAAAGAGAATCCTAATGTGATTTCTTTATAATGGGTGTGTTCCTTATCTTATCCTAGTGTCTAAACTCTTCTCCATGGCTGGACCCCCAAATAATACTCCTTTACGTGCTAAGGGGTATCTAGAGAGTGGGATAGGTTTAATAACTACCCTAACACTAACGCGTACCCTAACCCTAACCCCTACCCTAACCCTAACACGTACCCTAATCCTATCCCGTACCCTAAACCGATCCCTAACTCTAACACTAACCCTAACCCTAACCCAAACCCATAACCTACGCCGAACCCGTACCCTAAGCCGTACCCTAAGCCTAACCCTAAGCCTAACCCTAACCCTAGGCTACCCTTGACTGCTTCTGCCTCCAATAGATTTCCTAAGCACTAGTGTTTTAAGGAACAGCTTAAAAAGAGAATCCTAATGTGTTTTCTTTATAATGGGTGTGTTCCTTATCTTATCCTAGTGTCTAAACTCTTCTCCATGGCTGGACCCCCAAATAATATTCCTTTACGTGCTAAGGGGTATCTAGAGAGTGGGATAGGTTTAATAACTACCCTAACCCTAATGCGTACTCTAACCCTAACCCCTACCCTAACACTAACACGTACCCTAATCCTAATCCGTACCCTAAACCGAGCCCTAACCCTAGCACTAACCCTAATCCAAACCCTATCCCATACCCTACGCCGTAACCGAACCCCTCCCCAAACCCGTACCCTAAGCGGTACGCTGAGCCTATCCCTAAGCCTAACCCTAACCCTAGGCTACCCTTGACTGCTTCTGCCTCCAATAGATTTCCTAAGCACTATTGTTTTAAGGAACAGCTTAAAAAGAGAATCCTAATGTGATTTCTTTATAATGGGTGTGTTCCTTATCTTATCCTAGTGTCTAAACTCTTCTCCATGGCTGCACCCTCAAATAATATTCCTTTACGTGCGAAGGGGTATCTAGAGAGTGGGATAGGTTTAATAACTACCCTAACCCTAACGCGTACCCTAACCCTAACCCTAACACGTACCCTAATCCTATCCCGTACCCTAAACCGAGCCCTAACCCTAACACTAACCCTAACCCTAACCCTAACCCATACCCAATGCCGTACCCGAACCCCTCCCGAAACCCGTACCCTAAGCCGTACCCTAAGCCTAACCCTAAGCCTAACCCTAACCCTTGGCTACCCTTGACTGCTTCTGCCTCCAATAGATTTCCTAAGCACTAGTGTTTTAAGGAACAGCTAAAAAAGAGAATCCTAATGTGATTTCTTTATAATGGGTGTGTTCCTTATCTTATCCTAGTGTCTAAACTCTTCTCCATGGCTGGACCCCCAAATAATATTCCTTTACGTGCTAAGGGGTATCTAGAGAGTGGGATAGGTTTAATAACTACCCTAACCCTAATGCGTACCCTAACCCTAACCCCTACCCTAACCCTAACACGTACCCTAATCCTAACCCGTACCCTAAACCGAGCCCTAACCCTAACACTAACCCTAACCCGAACCCTAACCAATACCCTACGCCGTACCCGAACCCCTCCCCAAACCCGTACCCTAATCCGTACCCTAAGCCTAACCCTAAGCCTAACACTAACCCTAGGCTACCCTTGACTGCTTCTGCCTCCAATAGATTTCCTAAGCACTAGTGTTTTAAGGAACAGCTGAAAAAGAGAATCCTAATGTGATTTCTTTATAATGGGAGTGTTCCTTATCTTATCCTAGTGTCTAAACTCTTCTCCAAGGCTGGACCCCCAAATAATACTCCTTTACGTGCTAAGGGGTATCTAGAGAGTGGGATAGGTTTAATAACTACCCTAACACTAACGCGTACCCTAACCCTAACCCCTACCCTAACCCTAACACGTACCCTAATCCTATCCCGTACCCTAAACCGAGCCCTAAATCTAACACTAACCCTAACCCTAACCCAAACCCATAACCTACGCCGAACCCGTACCCTAAGCCGTACCCTAAGCCTAACCCTAAGCCTAACCCTAACCCTAGGCTACCCTTGACTGCTTCTGCCTCCAATAGATTTCCTAAGCACTAGTGTTTTAAGGAACAGCTTAAAAAGAGAATCCTAATGTGATTTCTTTATAATGGGTGTGTTCCTTATCTTATCCTAGTGTTTAAACTCTTCTCCATGGCTGGACCCACAAATAATATTCCTTTACGTGCTAAGGGGTATCTAGAAAGTGGGATAGGTTTAATAACTACCCTAACCCTAAAGTGTACCCTAACCCTAACCCCTACCCTAACCCTAACACGTATCCTAATCCTAACCCGTACCCTGAACCGAGCCCTAACCCTAACACTAACCCTAACACTAACCCTAACGCATACCCTACGCCGTACCCGAACCTCTCCCTGAACCCGTACCCTAAGCCGTACCCTAAGCCTAACCCTAAGCCTAACCCTAACCCTATGCTACCCTTGACTGCTTCTGCCTCCAATAGATTTCCTAAGCACTAGTGTTTTAAGGAACAGCTTAAAAAGAGAATCCTAATGTGATTTCTTTATAATGGGTGTGTTCCTTATCTTATCTTAGTGTCTAAACTCTTCTCCATGGCTGCACCCCCAAATAATATTCCCTTACGTGCTGAGGGATATCTAGAGAGTGGGATAGGTTTAATAACTACCCTAACCCTAATGCGTACTCTAACCCTAACCCCTACCCTAACACTAACACGTACCCTAATCCTAACCCGTACCCTAAACCGAGCCCTAACCCTAGCACTAACCCTAATCCAAACCCTAACCCATACCCTACGCAGTACGCGAACCCCTCCCCAAACCCGTACCCTAAGCGGTACGCTAAGCCTAACCCTAAGCCTAACCCTAACCCTAGGCTACCCTTGACTGCTTCTGCCTCCAATAGATTTCCTAAGCACTATTGTTTTAAGGAACAGCTTAAAAAGAGAATCCTAATGTGATTTCTTTATAATGGGTGTGTTCCTTATCTTATCCTAGTGTCTAAACTCTTCTCCATGGCTGCACCCTCAAATAATATTCCTTTACGTGCTAAGGGGTATCTAGAGAGTGGGATAGGTTTAATAACTACACTAACGCTAACGCGTACCCTAACCCTAACCTCTACCCTAACCCTAACACGTACCCTAATCCTAACCCGTACCCTAAACCGAGCCCTAACCCGAACCCTAACCCTAACCCTAACCCATACCCTACGCCGTACCCGCACCCCTCCCCGAACCCGTACCCTAAGCCGTATCCTAAGCCGTACCCTAAGCCAAACCCTAAGCCTAACCCTAACCCTAGGCTACCCTTGACTGCTTCTGCCTCCAATAGATTTCCTAAGCACTAGTGTTTTAAGGAACAGCTTAAAAAGAGAATCCTAATGTGATTTCTTTATAATGGGTGTGTTCCTTATCTTATCCTAGTGCCTAAACTCTTCTCCATGGCTGGATCCCCAAATAATACTCCTTTACGTGCTAAGGGGTATCTAGAGAGTGGGATAGGTTTACTAACTACCCTAACCCTAACGCGTACCCTAACCCTAACCCCTACCCTAACCCTAACACGTACCCTAATCCTAACCCGTACCCTAAACCGAGCCCTGACCCTAACACTAACCCTAACCCTAACCATAACACATACCCTACGCCATACCCGAACCCCTCCCCGAACTCGAACCCTAAGCCGTACCCTAAGCCTAACCCTAAGCCTAACCCTAACCCTTGGCTACCCTTGACTGCTTCTGCCTCCAATAGATTTCCTAAGCACTAGTGTTTTAAGGAACAGCTTAAAAAGAGAATTCTAATGTGATTTCTTTATAATGGGTGTGTTCCTAATCTTATCCTAGTGTCTAAACTCTTCTCCATGGCTGAACCCCCAAATAATATTCCTTTACGTGCTAAGGGGTATCTAGAGAGTGGGATAGGTTTACTAACTACCCTAACCCTAAAGCGTACCCTAACCCTAACCCCTACCCTAACCCTAACATGTACCCTAATCCTAACCCGTACCCTAAACCGAGCCCTAACCCTAACACTAACCCTAACCCTAACCCTAACCCATACCCTACGCCGTACCCGCACCCCTCCCCGAACCCGTACCCTAAGCCGTATCCTAAGCCGAACCCTAAGCCTAACCCTAAACCTAGGCTACCCTTGACTGCTTCTGCCTCCAATAGATTTCCTAAGCACTAGTGTTTTAAGGAACAGCTTAAAAAGAGAATCCTAATGTGATTTCTTTATAATGGGTGTGTTCCTTATCTTATCCTAGTGCCTAAACTCTTCTCCATGGCTGGATCCCCAAATAATACTCCTTTACGTGCTAAGGGGTATCTAGAGAGTGGGATAGGTTTACTAACTACCCTAACCCTAACGCGTACCCTAACCCTAACCCCTACCCTAACCCTAACACGTACCCTAATCCTAACCCGTACCCTAAACCGAGCCCTGACCCTAACAGTAACCCTAACCCTAACCATAACACATACCCTACGCCGTACCCGAACCCTTCCCCGAACCCGAACCCTAAGCCGTACCCTAAGCCTAACCCAAAGCCTAACCCTAACCCTTGGCTACCCTTGACTGCTTCTGCCTCCAATAGATTTCCTAAGCACTAGTGTTTTAAGGAACAGCTTAAAAAGAGAATTCTAATGTGATTTCTTTATAATGGGTGTGTTCCTTATCTTATCCTAGTGTCTAAACTCTTCTCCATGGCTGGACCCCCAAATAATATTCCTTTACGTGCTAAGGGGTATCTAGAGAGTGGGATAGGTTTACTAACTACCCTAACCCTAAAGCGTACCCTAACCCTAACCCCTACCCTAACCCTAACACGTACCCTAATCCTAACCCGTACCCTAAACCGAGCCCTAACCCTAACACTAACCCTAACCCTAACCCATACCCTACGCCGTACCCGCACCCCTCACCGAACCCGTACCCTAAGCCGTACCCTAAGCCTGACCCTAAGCCTAACCCTAACCCTAGGCTACCCTTGACTGCTTCTGCCTCCAATAGATTTCCTAAGCACTAGTGTTTTAAGGAACAGCTTAAAAAGAGAATCCTAATGTGATTTCTTTATAATGGGTGTGTTCCTTATTTATCCTAGTGTCTAAACTCTTCTCCATGGCTGGACCCCCAAATAATATTCCTTTACGTGCTAAGGGGTATCTAGAGAGTGGGATAGGTTTAATAACTACCCTAACCCTAACGCGTACCCTAACTCTAACCCCTACCCTAACCCTAACACGTACCCTAATCCTAACCCGTACCCTAAACCGAGCCCTAACCCTAACACTAACCCTAACCCTAACCCTAACCCATACCCTACGCCGTACCCGAACTCCTCCCCGAACCCGTACCCTAAGCCATACCCTAAGCCTAACCCTAAGCCTAACCCTAATCCTAGGCTACCCTTGACTGCTTCTGCCTCCAATAGATTTCCTAAGCACTAGTGTTTTAAGGAACAGCTTAAAATAGAATCCTAATGTGATTTCTTTATAATGGGTGTGTTCCTTATCTTATCCTAGTGTCTAAACTCTTCTCCATGGCTGGACCCCCAAATAATACTCCTTTACGTGCTAAGGGGTATCTAGAGAGTGGGATAGGTTTAATAACTACCCTAACCCTAACGCGTACCCTAACCCTAACCCCTACCCTAACCCTAACACGTACCCTAAACCTAACCCGTACCCTAAACCGAGCCCTAACCCTAACACTAACCCTAACCCTAACCCTAACCCATACCCTACGCCGTACCCGCACCCCTACCCGAACCCGTACCCTAAGCCGTATCCTAAGCCGAACCCTAAGCCTAACCCTAAACCTAGGCTACCCTTGACTGCTTCTGCCTCCAATAGATTTCCTAAGCACTAGTGTTTTAAGGAACAGCTTAAAAAGAGAATCCTAATGTGATTTCTTTATAATGGGTGTGTTCCTTATCTTATCCTAGTGCCTAAACTCTTCTCCATGGCTGGATCCCCAAATAATACTCCTTTACGTGCTAAGGGGTATCTAGAGAGTGGGATAGGTTTACTAACTACCCTAAACCTAACGCGTACCCTAACCCTAACCCCTACCCTAACCCTAACACGTACCCTAATCCTAACCCGTACCCTAAACCGAGCCCTAACCCTAACACTAACCCTAACCCTAACCATAACACATACCCTACGCCGTACCCGAACCCCTCCCCGAACCCGAACCCTAAGCTGTACCCTAAGCCTAACCCTAAGCCTAACCCTAACCGTAGGCTACCCTTGACTGCTTCTGCCTCCAATAGATTTCCTAAGCACTAGTGTTTTAAGGAACAGCTTAAAATAGAATCCTAATGTGATTTCTTTATAATGGGTGTGTTCCTTATCTTATCCTAGTGTCTAAACTCTTCTCCATGGCTGGACCCCCAAATAATATTCCTTTCCGTGCTAAGGGGTATCTAGAGAGTGGGATAGGTTTAATAACTACCCTAACCCTAACGTGTACCCTAACCCTAACCCCAACCCTAACCCTAACACGTACCCTAATCCTAACCCGTACCCTAAACCGAGCCCTAACCCTAACACTAACCCTAACCCTAACCCTAACCCATACCCTACGCCGTACCCGCACCCCTCCCCGAACCCGTACCCTAAGCCGTATCCTAAGCCGAACCCTAAGCCTAACCCTAAACCTAGGCTACCCTTGACTGCTTCTGCCTCCAATAGATTTCCTAAGCACTAGTGTTTTAAGGAACAGCTTAAAAAGAGAATCCTAATGTGATTTCTTTATAATGGGTGTGTTCCTTATCTTATCCTAGTGCCTAAACTCTTCTCCATGGCTGGATCCCCAAATAATACTCCTTTACGTGCTAAGGGGTATCTAGAGAGTGGGATAGGTTTACTAACTACCCTAAACCTAACGCGTACCCTAACCCTAACCCCTACCCTAACCCTAACACGTACCCTAATCCTAACCCGTACCCTAAACCGAGCCCTAACCCTAACACTAACCCTAACCCTAACCATAACACATACCCTACGCCGTACCCGAACCCCTCCCCGAACCCGAACCCTAAACCGTACCCTAAGCCTAACCCTAAGCCTAACCCTAACCCTAGGCTACCCTTGACTGCTTCTGCCTCCAATAGATTTCCTAAGCACTAGTGTTTTAAGGAACAGCTTAAAATAGAATCCTAATGTGATTTCTTTATAATGGGTGTGTTCCTTATCTTATCCTAGTGTCTAAACTCTTCTCCATGGCTGGACCCCCAAATAATATTCCTTTCCGTGCTAAGGGGTATCTAGAGAGTGGGATAGGTTTAATAACTACCCTAACCCTAACGCGTACCCTAACCCTAACCCCTACCCTAACCCTAACACGTACCCTTATCCTAACCCGTACCCTAAACCGAGCCCTAACCCTAACACTAACCCTAACCCTAACCCTAACCCATACCCTACGCCGTACCCGCACCCCTCACCGAACCCGTACCCTAAGCCGTACCCTAAGCCTAACCCTAAGCCTAACCCTAACCCTAGGCTACTCTTGACTGCTTCTGCCTCCAATAGATTTCCTAAGCACTAGTGTTTTAAGGAACAGCTTAAAAAGAGAATCCTAATGTGATTTCTTTATAATGGGTGTGTTCCTTATCTTATCTTAGTGTCAAAACTCTTCTCCATGGCTGCACCCCCAAATAATATTCCCTTACGTGCTAAGGGGTATCTAGAGAGTGGGATAGGTTTAATAACTACCCTAACCCTAATGCGTACTCTAACCCTAACCCCTACCCTAACCCTAACACGTACCCTAATCCTAACCCGTACCCTAAACCGAGCCCTAACCCTAACACTAACCCTAACCCTAACCCTAACCCATACCCTACGCCGTACCCACACCCCTCCCCGAACCCGTACCCTAAGCCGTATCCTAAGCCGAACCCTAAGCCTAACCCTAAACCTAGGCTACCCTTGACTGCTTCTGCCTCCAATAGATTTCCTAAGCACTAGTGTTTTAAGGAACAGCTTAAAAAGAGAATCCTAATGTGATTTCTTTATAATGGGTGTGTTCCTTATTTATCCTAGTGTCTAAACTCTTCTCCATGGCTGGACCCCCAAATAATATTCCTTTACGTGCTAAGGGGTATCTAGAGAGTGGGATAGGTTTAATAACTACCCTAACCCTAACGCGTACCCTAACTCTAACCCCTACCCTAACCCTAACACGTACCCTAATCCTAACCCGTACCCTAAACCGAGCCCTAACCCTAACACTAACCCTAACCCTAACCCTAACCCATCCCCTACGCCGTACCCGAACCCCTCCCCGAACCCGTACCCTAAGCCATACCCTAAGCCTAACCCTAAGCCTAACCCTAATCCTAGGCTACCCTTGACTGCTTCTGCCTCCAATAGATTTCCTAAGCACTAGTGTTTTAAGGAACAGCTTAAAATAGAATCCTAATGTGATTTCTTTATAATGGGTGTGTTCCTTATCTTATCCTAGTGTCTAAACTCTTCTCCATGGCTGGACCCCCAAATAATACTCCTTTACGTGCTAAGGGGTATCTAGAGAGTGGGATAGGTTTAATAACTACCCTAACCCTAACGCGTACCCTAACCCTAACCCCTACCCTAACCCTAACACGTACCCTAAACCTAACCCGTACCCTAAACCGAGCCCTAACCCTAACACTAACCCTAAGCCTAACCCTAACCCATACCCTACGCCGTACCCGCACCCCTACCCGAACCCGTACCCTAAGCCGTATCCTAAGCCGAACCCTAAGCCTAACCCTAAACCTAGGCTACCCTTGACTGCTTCTGCCTCCAATAGATTTCCTAAGCACTAGTGTTTTAAGGAACAGCTTAAAAAGAGAATCCTAATGTGATTTCTTTATAATGGGTGTGTTCCTTATCTTATCCTAGTGCCTAAACTCTTCTCCATGGCTGGATCCCCAAATAATACTCCTTTACGTGCTAAGGGGTATCTAGAGAGTGGGATAGGTTTACTAACTACCCTAAACCTAACGCGTACCCTAACCCTAACCCCTACCCTAACCCTAACACGTACCCTAATCCTAACCCGTACCCTAAACCGAGCCCTAACCCTAACACTAACCCTAACCCTAACCATAACACATACCCTACGCCGTACCCGAACCCCTCCCCGAACCCGAACCCTAAGCTGTACCCTAAGCCTAACCCTAAGCCTAACCCTAACCCTAGGCTACCCTTGACTGCTTCTGCCTCCAATAGATTTCCTAAGCACTAGTGTTTTAAGGAACAGCTTAAAATAGAATCCTAATGTGATTTCTTTATAATGGGTGTGTTCCTTATCTTATCCTAGTGTCTAAACTCTTCTCCATGGCTGGACCCCCAAATAATATTCCTTTCCGTGCTAAGGGGTATCTAGAGAGTGGGATAGGTTTAATAACTACCCTAACCCTAACGCGTACCCTAACCCTAACCCCTACCCTAACCCTAACACGTACCCTTATCCTAACCCGTACCCTAAACCGAGCCCTAACCCTAACACTAACCCTAACCCTAACCCTAACCCATACCCTACGCCGTACCCGCACCCCTCACCGAACCCGTACCCTAAGCCGTACCCTAAGCCTAACCCTAAGCCTAACCCTAACCCTAGGCTACTCTTGACTGCTTCTGCCTCCAATAGATTTCCTAAGCACTAGTGTTTTAAGGAACAGCTTAAAAAGAGAATCCTAATGTGATTTCTTTATAATGGGTGTGTTCCTTATCTTATCTTAGTGTCAAAACTCTTCTCCATGGCTGCACCCCCAAATAATATTCCCTTACGTGCTAAGGGGTATCTAGAGAGTGGGATAGGTTTAATAACTACCCTAACCCTAATGCGTACTCTAACCCTAACCCCTACCCTAACCCTAACACGTACCCTAAACCTAACCCGTACACTAAACCGAGCCCTAACCCTAACACTAACCCTAACCCTAACCCTAACCCATACCCTACGCCGTACCCACACCCCTCCCCGAACCCGTACCCTAAGCCGTATCCTAAGCCGAACCCTAAGCCTAACCCTAAACCTAGGCTACCCTTGACTGCTTCTGCCTCCAATAGATTTCCTAAGCACTAGTGTTTTAAGGAACAGCTTAAAAAGAGAATCCTAATGTGATTTCTTTATAATGGGTGTGTTCCTTATCTTATCCTAGTGCCTAAACTCTTCTCCATGGCTGGATCCCCAAATAATACTCCTTTACGTGCTAAGGGGTATCTAGAGAGTGGGATAGGTTTACTAACTACCCTAACCCTAACGCGTACCCTAACCCTAACCCCTACCCTAACCCTAACACGTACCCTAATCCTAACCCGTACCCTAAACCGAGCCCTAACCCTAACACTAACCCTAACCCTAACCATAACACATACCCTACGCCGTACCCGAACTCCTCCCCGAACCCGAACCCTAAGCCGTACCCTAAGCCTAACCCTAAGCCTAACCCTAACCCTAGGCTACCCTTGACTGCTTCTGCCTCCAATAGATTTCCTAAGCACTAGTGTTTTAAGGAACAGCTTAAAATAGAATCCTAATATGATTTCTTTATAATGGGTGTGTTCCTTATCTTATCCTAGTGTCTAAACTCTTCTCCATGGCTGGACCCCCAAATAATATTCCTTTACGTGCTAAGGGGTATCTAGAGAGTGGGATAGGTTTAATAACTACCCTAACCCTAACGCGTACCCTAACCCTAACCCCTACCCTAACCCTAACACGTACCCTAATCCTAACCCGTACCCTAAACCGAGCCCTAACCCTAACACTAACCCTAACCCTAACCCTAACCCATACCCTACGCCGTACCCGCACCCCTCACCGAACCCGTACCCTAAGCCGTACCCTAAGCCTAACCCTAAGCCTAACCCTAACCCTAGGCTACCCTTGACTGCTTCTGCCTCCAATAGATTTCCTAAGCACTAGTGTTTTAAGGAACAGCTTAAAAAGAGAATCCTAATGTGATTTCTTTATAATGGGTGTGTTCCTTATCTTATCCTAGTGCCTAAACTCTTCTCCATGGCTGGATCCCCAAATAATACTCCTTTACGTGCTAAGGGGTATCTAGAGAGTGGGATAGGTTTACTAACTACCCTAACCCTAACGCGTACCCTAACCCTAACCCCTACCCTAACCCTAACACGTACCCTAATCCTAACCCGTACCCTAAACCGAGCCCTAACCCTAACACTAACCCTAACCCTAACCATAACACATACCCTACGCCGTACCCGAACCCCTCCCCGAACCCGAACCCTAAGCCGTACCCTAAGCCTAACCCTAAGCCTAACCCTAACCCTAGGCTACCCTTGACTGCTTCTGCCTCCAATAGATTTCCTAAGCACTAGTGTTTTAAGGAACAGCTTAAAATAGAATCCTAATGTGATTTCTTTATAATGGGTGTGTTCCTTATCTTATCCTAGTGTCTAAACTCTTCTCCATGGCTGGACCCCCAAATAATATTCCTTTCCGTGCTAAGGGGTATCTAGAGAGAGGGATAGGTTTAATAACTACCCTAACCCTAACGTGTACCCTAACCCTAACCCCAACCCTAACCCTAACACGTACCCTAATCCTAACCCGTACCCTAAACCGAGCCCTAACCCTAACACTAACCCTAACCCTAACCCTAACCCATACCCTACGCCGTACCCGCACCCCTCCCCGAACCCGTACCCTAAGCCGTATCCTAAGCCGAACCCTAAGCCTAACCCTAACCCTACGCTACCCTTGACTGCTTCTGCCTCTAATAGATTTCCTAAGCACTAGTGTTTTAAGGAACAGCTGAAAAAGAGAATCCTAATGTGATTTCTTTATAATGGGTGTGTTCCTTATCTTATCCTAGTGTCTAAACTCTTCTCCATGGCTGGACCCCCAAATAATACTCCTTTACGTGCTAAGGGGTATCTAGAGAGTGGGATAGGTTTAATAACTACCCTAACACTAACGCGTACCCTAACCCTAACCCCTACCCTAACCCTAACACGTACCCTAATCCTAACCCGTACCCTAAACCGAGCCCTAACCCTAACACTAACCCTAACCCTAACCCTAACCCATACCCTACGCCGTACCCGCACCCCTCACCGAACCCGTACCCTAAGCCGTACACTAAGCCTAACCCTAAGCCTAACCCTAACCCTAGGCTACCCTTGACTGCTTCTGCCTCCAATAGATTTCCTAAGCACTAGTGTTTTAAGGAACAGCTTAAAAAGAGAATCCTAATGTGATTTCTTTATAATGGGTGTGTTCCTTACCTTATCTTAGTGTCAAAACTCTTCTCCATGGCTGCACCCCCAAATAATATTCCCTTACGTGCTAAGGGGTATCTAGAGAGTGGGATAGGTTTAATAACTACCCTAACCCTAATGCGTACTCTAACCCTAACCCCTACCCTAACCCTAACACGTACCCTAATCCTAACCCGTACCCTAAACCGAGCCCTAACCCTAACCCTAACCCATACCCTACGCCGTACCCGCACCCCTCCCCAAACCAGTACCCTAAGCCGTACCCTAAGCCTAACCCTAAGCCTAACCCTAACCCTAGGCTACCCTTGACTGCTTCTGCCTCTAATAGATTTCCTAAGCACTAGTGTTTTAAGGAACAGCTGAAAAAGAGAATGCTAATGTGATTTCTTTATAATGGGTGTGTTCCTTATCTTATCCTAGTGTCTAAACTCTTCTCCATGGCTGAACCCCCAAATAATACTCCTTTACGTGCTAAGGGGTATCTAGAGAGTGGGATAGGTTTAATAACTACCCTAACACTAACGCGTACCCTAACCCTAACCCCTACCCTAACCCTAACACGTACCCTAATCCTATCCCGTACCCTAAACCGATCCCTAACTCTAACACTAACCCTAACCCTAACCAAAACCCATAACCTACGCCGAACCCGTACCCTAAGCCGTACCCTAAGCCTAACCCTAAGCCTAACCCTAACCCTAGGCTACCCTTGACTGCTTCTGCCTCCAATAGATTTCCTAAGCACTAGTGTTTTAAGGAACAGCTTAAAAAGAGAATCCTAATGTGATTTCTTTATAATGGGTGTGTTCCTTATCTTATCCTAGTGTCTAAACTCTTCTCCATGGCTGGACCCCCAAATAATATTCCTTTACGTGCTAAGGGGTATCTAGAGAGTGGGATAGGTTTAATAACTACCCTAACCCTAATGCGTACTCTAACCCTAACCCCTACCCTAACACTAACACGTACCCTAATCCTAATCCGTACCCTAAACCGAGCCCTAACCCTAGCACTAACCCTAATCCAAACCCTAACCCATACCCTACGCCGTAACCGAACCCCTCCCCAAACCCGTACCCTAAGCGGTACGCTAAGCCTAACCCTAAGCCTAACCCTAACCCTAGGCTACCCTTGACTGCTTCTGCCTCCAATAGATTTCCTAAGCACTATTGTTTTAAGGAACAGCTTAAAAAGAGAATCCTAATGTGATTTCTTTATAATGGGTGTGTTCCTTATCTTATCCTAGTGTCTAAACTCTTCTCCATGGCTGCACCCTCAAATAATATTCCTTTACGTGCGAAGGGGTATCTAGAGAGTGGGATAGGTTTAATAACTACCCTAACCCTAACGCGTACCCTAACCCTAACCGTAACACGTACCCTAATCCTATCCCGTACCCTAAACCGAGCCCTAACCCTAACACTAACCCTAACCCTAACCCTAACCCATACCCAACGCCGTACCCGAACCCCTCCCGAAACCCGTACCCTAAGCCGTACCCTAAGCCTAACCCTAAGCCTAACCCTAACCCGTGGCTACCCTTGACTGCTTCTGCCTCCAATAGATTTCCTAAGCACTAGTGTTTTAAGGAACAGCTAAAAAAGAGAATCCTAATGTGATTTCTTTATAATGGGTGTGTTCCTTATCTTATCCTAGTGTCTAAACTCTTCTCCATGGCTGGACCCCCAAATAATATTCCTTTACGTGCTAAGGGGTATCTAGAGAGTGGGATAGGTTTAATAACTACCCTAACCCTAATGCGTACCCTAACCCTAACCCCTAACCTAACCCTAACACGTACCCTAATCCTAACCCGTACCCTAAACCGAGCCCTAACCCTAACACTAACCCTAACCCGAACCCTAACCAATACCCTACGCCGTACCCGAACCCCTCCCCAAACCCGTACCCTAATCCGTACCCTAAGCCTAACCCTAAGCCTAACACTAACCCTAGGCTACCCTTGACTGCTTCTGCCTCCAATAGATTTCCTAAGCACTAGTGTTTTAAGGAACAGCTGAAAAAGAGAATCCTAATGTGATTTCTTTATAATGGGAGTGTTCCTTATCTTATCCTAGTGTCTAAACTCTTCTCCAAGGCTGGACCCCCAAATAATACTCCTTTACGTGCTAAGGGGTATCTAGAGAGTGGGATAGGTTTAATAACTACCCTAACACTAACGCGTACCCTAACCCTAACCCCTACCCTAACCCTAACACGTACCCTAATCCTATCCCGTACCCTAAACCGAGCCCTAAATCTAACACTAACCCTAACCCTAACCCAAACCCATAACCTACGCCGAACCCGTACCCTAAGCCGTACCCTAAGCCTAACCCTAAGCCTAACCCTAACCCTAGGCTACCCTTGACTGCTTCTGCCTCCAATAGATTTCCTAAGCACTAGTGTTTTAAGGAACAGCTTAAAAAGAGAATCCTAATGTGATTTCTTTATAATGGGTTTGTTCCTTATCTTATCCTAGTGTTTAAACTCTTCTCCATGGCTGGACCCACAAATAATATTCCTTTACATGCTAAGGGGTATCTAGAAAGTGGGATAGGTTTAATAACTACCCTAACACTAAAGCGTACCCTAACCCTAACCCCTACCCTAACCCTAACACGTATCCTAATCCTAACCCGTACCCTGAACCGAGCCCTAACCCTAACACTAACCCTAACACTAACCCTAACGCATACCCTACGCCGTACCCGAACCTCTCCCTGAACCCGTACCCTAAGCCGTACCCTAAGCCTAACCCTAAGCCTAACCCTAACCCTATGCTACCCTTGACTGCTTCTGCCTCCAATAGATTTCCTAAGCACTAGTGTTTTAAGGAACAGCTTAAAAAGAGAATCCTAATGTGATTTCTTTATAATGGGTGTGTTCCTTATCTTATCTTAGTGTCTAAACTCTTCTCCATGGCTGCACCCCCAAATAATATTCCCTTACGTGCTGAGGGATATCTAGAGAGTGGGATAGGTTTAATAACTACCCTAACCCTAATGCGTACTCTAACCCTAACCCCTACCCTAACACTAACACGTACCCTAATCCTAACCCGTACCCTAAACCGAGCCCTAACCCTAGCACTAACCCTAATCCAAACCCTAACCCATACCCTACGCCCTACGCGAACCCCTCCCCAAACCCGTACCCTAAGCGGTACGCTAAGCCTAACCCTAAGCCTAACCCTAACCCTAGGCTACCCTTGACTGCTTCTGCCTCCAATAGATTTCCTAAGCACTATTGTTTTAAGGAACAGCTTAAAAAGAGAATCCTAATGTGATTTCTTTATAATGGGTGTGTTCCTTATCTTATCCTAGTGTCTAAACTCTTCTCCATGGCTGCACCCTCAAATAATATTCCTTTACGTGCTAAGGGGTATCTAGAGAGTGGGATAGGTTTAATAACTACCCTAACGCTAACGCGTACCCTAACCCTAACCCCTACCCTAACCCTAACACGTACCCTAATCCTAACCCGTACCCTAAACCGAGGCCTAACCCTAACACTAACCCTAACCCTAACCCATACCCTACGCCGTACCCGCACCCCTCCCCGAACCCGTACCCTAAGCCGTATCCTAAGCCGTACCCTAAGCCAAACCCTAAGCCTAACCCTAACCCTAGGCTACCCTTGACTGCTTCTGCCTCCAATAGATTTCCTAAGCACTAGTGTTTTAAGGAACAGCTTAAAAAGAGAATCCTAATGTGATTTCTTTATAATGGGTGTGTTCCTTATCTTATCCTAGTGCCTAAACTCTTCTCCATGGCTGGATCCCCAAATAATACTCCTTTACGTGCTAAGGGGTATCTAGAGAGTGGGATAGGTTTACTAACTACCCTAACCCTAACGCGTACCCTAACCCTAACCCCTACCCTAACCCTAACACGTACCCTAATCCTAACCCGTACCCTAAACCGAGCCCTGACCCTAACACTAACCCTAACCCTAACCATAACACATACCCTACGCCATACCCGAACCCCTCCCCGAACTCGAACCCTAAGCCGTACCCTAAGCCTAACCCTAAGCCTAACCCTAACCCTTGGCTACCCTTGACTGCTTCTGCCTCCAATAGATTTCCTAAGCACTAGTGTTTTAAGGAACAGCTTAAAAAGAGAATCCTAATGTGATTTCTTTATAATGGGTGTGTTCCTTATCTTATCCTAGTGTCTAAACTCTTCTCCATGGCTGGACCCCCAAATAATATTCCTTTACGTGCTAAGGGGTATCTAGAGAGTGGGATAGGTTTAATAACTACCCTAACCCTAACGCGTACCCTAACCCTAACCCCTACCCTAACCCTAACACGTACCCTAATCCTAACCCGTACTCTAAACCGAGCCCTAACCCTAACACTAACCCTAACGCTTACCCATACCCTACGCCGTACCCGCACCCCTCACCTAACCCGTACCCTAAGCCGTACCCTAAGCCTAACCCTAAGCCTAACCCTAACCCTAGGCTACCCTTGACTGCTTCTGCCTCCAATAGATTTCCTAAGCACTAGTGTTTTAAGGAACAGCTTAAAAAGAGAATCCTAATGTGATTTCTTTATAATGGGTGTGTTCCTTATCTTATCCTAGTGCCTAAACTCTTCTCCATGGCTGGATCCCCAAATAATACTCCTTTACGTGCTAAGGGGTATCTAGAGAGTGGGATAGGTTTACTAACTACCCTAACCCTAACGCGTACCCTAAACCTAACCCCTACCCTAACCCTAACACGTACCCTAATCCTAACCCGTACCCTAAACCGAGCCCTGACCCTAACAGTAACCCTAACCCTAACCATAACACATACCCTACGCCGTACCCGAACCCTTCCCCGAACCCGCACCCTAAGCCGTACCCTAAGCCTAACCCTAAGCCTAACCCTAACCCTTGGCTACCCTTGACTGCTTCTGCCTCCAATAGATTTCTTAAGTACTAGTGTTTTAAGGAACAGCTTAAAAAGAGAATTCTAATGTGATTTCTTTATAATGGGTGTGTTCCTTATCTTATCCTAGTGTCTAAACTCTTCTCCATGGCTGGACCCCCAAATAATATTCCTTTACGTGCTAAGGGGTATCTAGAGAGTGGGATAGGTTTACTAACTACCCTAACCCTAAAGCGTACCCTAACCCTAACCCCTACCCTAACCCTAACATGTACCCTAATCCTAACCCTTACCCTAAACCGAGCCGTAACCTTAACACTAACCCTAACCCTAACCCTAACACATACCCTACGCTGTACCCGAACCCCTCCCCGAACCCGTACCCTAAGCCGTACCTTAAGCCTAACCCTAAGCCTAACCCTATCCCTAGGCTACCCTTGACTGCTTCTGCCTCCAATAGATTTCCTAAGCACTAGTGTTTTAAGGAACAGCTTAAAAAGAGAATCCTAATGTGATTTCTTTATAATGGGTGTGTTCCTTATCTTATCCTAGTGTCTAAACTCTTCTCCATGGCTGGACCCCCAAATAATATTCCTTTACGTGCTAAGGGGTATCTAGAGAGTGGGATAGGTTTAATAACTACCCTAACCCTAATGCGTACCCTAACCCTAACCCCTAACCTAACCCTAACACGTACCCTAATCCTAACCCGTACCCTAAACCGAGCCCTAACCCTAACACTAACCCTAACCCGAACCCTAACCAATACCCTACGCCGTACCCGAACCCCTCCCCAAACCCGTACCCTAATCCGTACCCTAAGCCTAACCCTAAGCCTAACACTAACCCTAGGCTACCCTTGACTGCTTCTGCCTCCAATAGATTTCCTAAGCACTAGTGTTTTAAGGAACAGCTGAAAAAGAGAATCCTAATGTGATTTCTTTATAATGGGAGTGTTCCTTATCTTATCCTAGTGTCTAAACTCTTCTCCAAGGCTGGACCCCCAAATAATACTCCTTTACGTGCTAAGGGGTATCTAGAGAGTGGGATAGGTTTAATAACTACCCTAACACTAACGCGTACCCTAACCCTAACCCCTACCCTAACCCTAACACGTACCCTAATCCTATCCCGTACCCTAAACCGAGCCCTAAATCTAACACTAACCCTAACCCTAACCCAAACCCATAACCTACGCCGAACCCGTACCCTAAGCCGTACCCTAAGCCTAACCCTAAGCCTAACCCTAACCCTAGGCTACCCTTGACTGCTTCTGCCTCCAATAGATTTCCTAAGCACTAGTGTTTTAAGGAACAGCTTAAAAAGAGAATCCTAATGTGATTTCTTTATAATGGGTTTGTTCCTTATCTTATCCTAGTGTTTAAACTCTTCTCCATGGCTGGACCCACAAATAATATTCCTTTACATGCTAAGGGGTATCTAGAAAGTGGGATAGGTTTAATAACTACCCTAACACTAAAGCGTACCCTAACCCTAACCCCTACCCTAACCCTAACACGTATCCTAATCCTAACCCGTACCCTGAACCGAGCCCTAACCCTAACACTAACCCTAACACTAACCCTAACGCATACCCTACGCCGTACCCGAACCTCTCCCTGAACCCGTACCCTAAGCCGTACCCTAAGCCTAACCCTAAGCCTAACCCTAACCCTATGCTACCCTTGACTGCTTCTGCCTCCAATAGATTTCCTAAGCACTAGTGTTTTAAGGAACAGCTTAAAAAGAGAATCCTAATGTGATTTCTTTATAATGGGTGTGTTCCTTATCTTATCTTAGTGTCTAAACTCTTCTCCATGGCTGCACCCCCAAATAATATTCCCTTACGTGCTGAGGGATATCTAGAGAGTGGGATAGGTTTAATAACTACCCTAACCCTAATGCGTACTCTAACCCTAACCCCTACCCTAACACTAACACGTACCCTAATCCTAACCCGTACCCTAAACCGAGCCCTAACCCTAGCACTAACCCTAATCCAAACCCTAACCCATACCCTACGCCCTACGCGAACCCCTCCCCAAACCCGTACCCTAAGCGGTACGCTAAGCCTAACCCTAAGCCTAACCCTAACCCTAGGCTACCCTTGACTGCTTCTGCCTCCAATAGATTTCCTAAGCACTATTGTTTTAAGGAACAGCTTAAAAAGAGAATCCTAATGTGATTTCTTTATAATGGGTGTGTTCCTTATCTTATCCTAGTGTCTAAACTCTTCTCCATGGCTGCACCCTCAAATAATATTCCTTTACGTGCTAAGGGGTATCTAGAGAGTGGGATAGGTTTAATAACTACCCTAACGCTAACGCGTACCCTAACCCTAACCCCTACCCTAACCCTAACACGTACCCTAATCCTAACCCGTACCCTAAACCGAGGCCTAACCCTAACACTAACCCTAACCCTAACCCATACCCTACGCCGTACCCGCACCCCTCCCCGAACCCGTACCCTAAGCCGTATCCTAAGCCGTACCCTAAGCCAAACCCTAAGCCTAACCCTAACCCTAGGCTACCCTTGACTGCTTCTGCCTCCAATAGATTTCCTAAGCACTAGTGTTTTAAGGAACAGCTTAAAAAGAGAATCCTAATGTGATTTCTTTATAATGGGTGTGTTCCTTATCTTATCCTAGTGCCTAAACTCTTCTCCATGGCTGGATCCCCAAATAATACTCCTTTACGTGCTAAGGGGTATCTAGAGAGTGGGATAGGTTTACTAACTACCCTAACCCTAACGCGTACCCTAACCCTAACCCCTACCCTAACCCTAACACGTACCCTAATCCTAACCCGTACCCTAAACCGAGCCCTGACCCTAACACTAACCCTAACCCTAACCATAACACATACCCTACGCCATACCCGAACCCCTCCCCGAACTCGAACCCTAAGCCGTACCCTAAGCCTAACCCTAAGCCTAACCCTAACCCTTGGCTACCCTTGACTGCTTCTGCCTCCAATAGATTTCCTAAGCACTAGTGTTTTAAGGAACAGCTTAAAAAGAGAATCCTAATGTGATTTCTTTATAATGGGTGTGTTCCTTATCTTATCCTAGTGTCTAAACTCTTCTCCATGGCTGGACCCCCAAATAATATTCCTTTACGTGCTAAGGGGTATCTAGAGAGTGGGATAGGTTTAATAACTACCCTAACCCTAACGCGTACCCTAACCCTAACCCCTACCCTAACCCTAACACGTACCCTAATCCTAACCCGTACTCTAAACCGAGCCCTAACCCTAACACTAACCCTAACGCTTACCCATACCCTACGCCGTACCCGCACCCCTCACCTAACCCGTACCCTAAGCCGTACCCTAAGCCTAACCCTAAGCCTAACCCTAACCCTAGGCTACCCTTGACTGCTTCTGCCTCCAATAGATTTCCTAAGCACTAGTGTTTTAAGGAACAGCTTAAAAAGAGAATCCTAATGTGATTTCTTTATAATGGGTGTGTTCCTTATCTTATCCTAGTGCCTAAACTCTTCTCCATGGCTGGATCCCCAAATAATACTCCTTTACGTGCTAAGGGGTATCTAGAGAGTGGGATAGGTTTACTAACTACCCTAACCCTAACGCGTACCCTAAACCTAACCCCTACCCTAACCCTAACACGTACCCTAATCCTAACCCGTACCCTAAACCGAGCCCTGACCCTAACAGTAACCCTAACCCTAACCATAACACATACCCTACGCCGTACCCGAACCCTTCCCCGAACCCGCACCCTAAGCCGTACCCTAAGCCTAACCCTAAGCCTAACCCTAACCCTTGGCTACCCTTGACTGCTTCTGCCTCCAATAGATTTCTTAAGTACTAGTGTTTTAAGGAACAGCTTAAAAAGAGAATTCTAATGTGATTTCTTTATAATGGGTGTGTTCCTTATCTTATCCTAGTGTCTAAACTCTTCTCCATGGCTGGACCCCCAAATAATATTCCTTTACGTGCTAAGGGGTATCTAGAGAGTGGGATAGGTTTACTAACTACCCTAACCCTAAAGCGTACCCTAACCCTAACCCCTACCCTAACCCTAACATGTACCCTAATCCTAACCCTTACCCTAAACCGAGCCGTAACCTTAACACTAACCCTAACCCTAACCCTAACACATACCCTACGCTGTACCCGAACCCCTCCCCGAACCCGTACCCTAAGCCGTACCTTAAGCCTAACCCTAAGCCTAACCCTATCCCTAGGCTACCCTTGACTGCTTCTGCCTCCAATAGATTTCCTAAGCACTAGTGTTTTAAGGAACAGCTTAAAAAGAGAATCCTAATGTGATTTCTTTATAATGGGTGTGTTCCTTATCTTATCCTAGTGTCTAAACTCTTCTCCATGGCTGGACCCCCAAATAATATTCCTTTACGTGCTAAGGGGTATCTAGAGAGTGGGATAGGTTTAATAACTACCCTAACCCTAACGCGTACCCTAACCCTAACCCCTACCCTAACCCTAACACGTACCCTAATCCTAACCCGTACCCTAAACCGAGCCCTAACCCTAACACTAACCCTAACCCTAACCCATACCCTACGCTGTACCCGCACCCCTCACCTAACCCGTACCCTAAGCCTTACCCTAAGCCTAACCCTAAGCCTAACCCTAACCCTAGGCTACCCTTGACTGCTTCTGCGTCCAATAGATTTCCTAAGCACTACTGTTTTAAGGAACAGCTTAAAAAGAGAATCCTAATGTGATTTCTTTATAATGGGTGTGTTCCTTATTTATCCTAGTGTCTAAACTCTTCTCCATGGCTGGACCCCCAAATAATATTCCTTTACGTGCTAAGGGGTATCTAGAAAGTGGGATAGGTTTAATAACTACCCTAACCCTAAAGCGTACCCTAACCCTAACCCCTACCCTAACCCTAACACGTATCCTAATCCTAACCCGTACCTGAACCGAGCCCTAACCCTAACACTAACCCTAACACTAACCCTAACGCATACCCTACGCCGTACCCGAACCCCTCCCTGAACCCGTACCCTAAGCCGTACCCTAAGCCTAACCCTAAGCCTAACCCTAACCCTACGCTACCCTTGACTGCTTCTGCCTCCAATAGATTTCCTAAGCACTAGTGTTTTAAGGAACAGCTTAAAAAGAGAATCCTAATGTGATTTCTTTATAATGGGTGTGTTCCTTATCTTATCTTAGTGTCTAAACTCTTCTCCATGGCTGCACCCCCAAATAATATTCCCTTACGTGCTAAGGGGTATCTAGAGAGTGGGATAGGTTTAATAACTACCCTAACCCTAATGCGTACTCTAACCCTAACCCCTACCCTAACCCTAACACGTACCCTAATCCTAACCCGTACCCTAAACCGAGCCCTAACCCTAACACTAACCCTAACCCTAACCCTAACCCATACCCTACGCCGTACCCACACCCCTCCCCGAACCCGTACCCTAAGCCGTATCCTAAGCCGAACCCTAAGCCTAACCCTAAACCTAGGCTACCCTTGACTGCTTCTGCCTCCAATAGATTTCCTAAGCACTAGTGTTTTAAGGAACAGCTTAAAAAGAGAATCCTAATGTGATTTCTTTATAATGGGTGTGTTCCTTATCTTATCCTAGTGCCTAAACTCTTCTCCATGGCTGGATCCCCAAATAATACTCCTTTACGTGCTAAGGGGTATCTAGAGAGTGGGATAGGTTTACTAACTACCCTAAACCTAACGCGTACCCTAACCCTAACCCCTACCCTAACCCTAACACGTACCCTAATCCTAACCCGTACCCTAAACCGAGCCCTAACCCTAACACTAACCCTAACCCTAACCATAACACATACCCTACGCCGTACCCGAACTCCTCCCCGAACCCGAACCCTAAGCCGTACCCTAAGCCTAACCCTAAGCCTAACCCTAACCCTAGGCTACCCTTGACTGCTTCTGCCTCCAATAGATTTCCTAAGCACTAGTGTTTTAAGGAACAGCTTAAAATAGAATCCTAATATGATTTCTTTATAATGGGTGTGTTCCTTATCTTATCCTAGTGTCTAAACTCTTCTCCATGGCTGGACCCCCAAATAATATTCCTTTACGTGCTAAGGGGTATCTAGAGAGTGGGATAGGTTTAATAACTACCCTAACCCTAACGCGTACCCTAAACCTAACCCCTACCCTAACCCTAACCCCTACCCTAACCCTAACACGTACCCTAATCCTAACCCGTACCCTAAACCGAGCCCTAACCCTAACACTAACCCTAACCCTAACCCTAACCCATACCCTACGCCGTACCCGCACCCCTCACCGAACCCGTACCCTAAGCCGTACCCTAAGCCTAACCCTAAGCCTAACCCTAACCCTAGGCTACCCTTGACTGCTTCTGCCTCCAATAGATTTCCTAAGCACTAGTGTTTTAAGGAACAGCTTAAAAAGAGAATCCTAATGTGATTTCTTTATAATGGGTGTGTTCCTTATCTTATCCTAGTGCCTAAACTCTTCTCCATGGCTGGATCCCCAAATAATACTCCTTTACGTGCTAAGGGGTATCTAGAGAGTGGGATAGGTTTACTAACTACCCTAACCCTAACGCGTACCCTAACCCTAACCCCTACCCTAACCCTAACACGTACCCTAATCCTAACCCGTACCCTAAACCGAGCCCTAACCCTAACACTAACCCTAACCCTAACCATAACACATACCCTACGCCGTACCCGAACCCCTCCCCGAACCCGAACCCTAAGCCGTACCCTAAGCCTAACCCTAAGCCTAACCCTAACCCTAGGCTACCCTTGACTGCTTCTGCCTCCAATAGATTTCCTAAGCACTAGTGTTTTAAGGAACAGCTTAAAATAGAATCCTAATGTGATTTCTTTATAATGGGTGTGTTCCTTATCTTATCCTAGTGTCTAAACTCTTCTCCATGGCTGGACCCCCAAATAATATTCCTTTCCGTGCTAAGGGGTATCTAGAGAGAGGGATAGGTTTAATAACTACCCTAACCCTAACGTGTACCCTAACCCTAACCCCAACCCTAACCCTAACACGTACCCTAATCCTAACCCGTACCCTAAACCGAGCCCTAACCCTAACACTAACCCTAACCCTAACCCTAACCCATACCCTACGCCGTACCCGCACCCCTCCCCGAACCCGTACCCTAAGCCGTATCCTAAGCCGAACCCTAAGCCTAACCCTAAACCTAGGCTACCCTTGACTGCTTCTGCCTCCAATAGATTTCCTAAGCACTAGTGTTTTAAGGAACAGCTTAAAAAGAGAATCCTAATGTGATTTCTTTATAATGGGTGTGTTCCTTATCTTATCCTAGTGCCTAAACTCTTCTCCATGGCTGGATCCCCAAATAATACTCCTTTACGTGCTAAGGGGTATCTAGAGAGTGGGATAGGTTTACTAACTACCCTAAACCTAACGCGTACCCTAACCCTAACCCCTACCCTAACCCTAACACGTACCCTAATCCTAACCCGTACCCTAAACCGAGCCCTAACCCTAACACTAACCCTAACCCTAACCATAACACATACCCTACGCCGTACCCGAACCCCTCCCCGAACCCGTACCCTAAGCCGTACCCTAAGCCTAACCCTAAGCCTAACCCTAACCCTAGGCTACCCTTGACTGCTTCTGCCTCCAATAGATTTCCTAAGCACTAGTGTATGAAGGAACAGCTTAAAAAGAGAATCATAATGTGATTTCTTTATAATGGGTGTGTTCCTTACCTTATCTTAGTGTCTAAACTCTTCTCCATGGCTGCACCCCCAAATAATATTCCCTTACGTGCGAAGGGGTATCTAGAGAGTGGGATAGGTTTAATAACTACCCTAACCCTAATGCGTACTCTAACCATAACCCCTACCCTAACACTAACACGTGCCCTAATCCTAACCCGTACCCTAAACCGAGCCCTAACCCTAACCCTAACCCTAACCCATACCCTACGCCGTACCCGCACCCCTCCCCAAACCCGTACCCTAAGCCGTACCCTAAGCCTAACCCTAAGCCTAACCCTAACCCTAGGCTACCCTTGACTGCTTCTGCCTCTAATAGATTTCCTAAGCACTAGTGTTTTAAGGAACAGCTGAAAAAGAGAATCCTAATGTGATTTCTTTATAATGGGTGTGTTCCTTATCTTATCCTAGTGTCTAAACTCTTCTCCATGGCTGGACCCCCAAATAATACTCCTTTACGTGCTAAGGGGTATCTAGAGAGTGGGATAGGTTTAATAACTACCCTAACACTAACGCGTACCCTAACCCTAACCCCTACCCTAACCCTAACACGTACCCTAATCCTAACCCGTACCCTAAACCGAGCCCTAACCCTAACACTAACCCTAACCCTAACCCTAACCCATACCCTACGCCGTACCCGCACCCCTCACCGAACCCGTACCCTAAGCCGTACACTAAGCCTAACCCTAAGCCTAACCCTAACCCTAGGCTACCCTTGACTGCTTCTGCCTCCAATAGATTTCCTAAGCACTAGTGTTTTAAGGAACAGCTTAAAAAGAGAATCCTAATGTGATTTCTTTATAATGGGTGTGTTCCTTACCTTATCTTAGTGTCAAAACTCTTCTCCATGGCTGCACCCCCAAATAATATTCCCTTACGTGCTAAGGGGTATCTAGAGAGTGGGATAGGTTTAATAACTACCCTAACCCTAATGCGTACTCTAACCCTAACCCCTACCCTAACCCTAACACGTACCCTAATCCTAACCCGTACCCTAAACCGAGCCCTAACCCTAACACTAACCCTAACCCTAACCATAACACATACCCTACGCCGTACCCGAACCCCTCCCCGAACCCGTACCCTAAGCCGTACCCTAAGCCTAACCCTAAGCCTAACCCTAACCCTAGGCTACCCTTGACTGCTTCTGCCTCCAATAGATTTCCTAAGCACTAGTGTATGAAGGAACAGCTTAAAAAGAGAATCATAATGTGATTTCTTTATAATGGGTGTGTTCCTTACCTTATCTTAGTGTCTAAACTCTTCTCCATGGCTGCACCCCCAAATAATATTCCCTTACGTGCGAAGGGGTATCTAGAGAGTGGGATAGGTTTAATAACTACCCTAACCCTAATGCGTACTCTAACCATAACCCCTACCCTAACACTAACACGTGCCCTAATCCTAACCCGTACCCTAAACCGAGCCCTAACCCTAACCCTAACCCTAACCCATACCCTACGCCGTACCCGCACCCCTCCCCAAACCCGTACCCTAAGCCGTACCCTAAGCCTAACCCTAAGCCTAACCCTAACCCTAGGCTACCCTTGACTGCTTCTGCCTCTAATAGATTTCCTAAGCACTAGTGTTTTAAGGAACAGCTGAAAAAGAGAATCCTAATGTGATTTCTTTATAATGGGTGTGTTCCTTATCTTATCCTAGTGTCTAAACTCTTCTCCATGGCTGGACCCCCAAATAATACTCCTTTACGTGCTAAGGGGTATCTAGAGAGTGGGATAGGTTTAATAACTACCCTAACACTAACGCGTACCCTAACCCTAACCCCTACCCTAACCCTAACACGTACCCTAATCCTAACCCGTACCCTAAACCGAGCCCTAACCCTAACACTAACCCTAACCCTAACCCTAACCCATACCCTACGCCGTACCCGCACCCCTCACCGAACCCGTACCCTAAGCCGTACACTAAGCCTAACCCTAAGCCTAACCCTAACCCTAGGCTACCCTTGACTGCTTCTGCCTCCAATAGATTTCCTAAGCACTAGTGTTTTAAGGAACAGCTTAAAAAGAGAATCCTAATGTGATTTCTTTATAATGGGTGTGTTCCTTACCTTATCTTAGTGTCAAAACTCTTCTCCATGGCTGCACCCCCAAATAATATTCCCTTACGTGCTAAGGGGTATCTAGAGAGTGGGATAGGTTTAATAACTACCCTAACCCTAATGCGTACTCTAACCCTAACCCCTACCCTAACCCTAACACGTACCCTAATCCTAACCCGTACCCTAAACCGAGCCCTAACCCTAACACTAACCCTAACCCTAACCATAACACATACCCTACGCCGTACCCGAACCCCTCCCCGAACCCGTACCCTAAGCCGTACCCTAAGCCTAACCCTAAGCCTAACCCTAACCCTAGGCTACCCTTGACTGCTTCTGCCTCCAATAGATTTCCTAAGCACTAGTGTATGAAGGAACAGCTTAAAAAGAGAATCCTAATGTGATTTCTTTATAATGGGTGTGTTCCTTACCTTATCTTAGTGTCTAAACTCTTCTCCATGGCTGCACCCCCAAATAATATTCCCTTACGTGCGAAGGGGTATCTAGAGAGTGGGATAGGTTTAATAACTACCCTAACCCTAATGCGTACTCTAACCATAACCACTACCCTAACACTAACACGTACCCTAATCCTAACCCGTACCCTAAACCGAGCCCTAACCCTAACCCTAACCCTAACCCATACCCTACGCCGTACCCGCACCCCTCCCCAAACCAGTACCCTAAGCCGTACCCTAAGCCTAACCCTAAGCCTAACCCTAACCCTAGGCTACCCTTGACTGCTTCTGCCTCTAATAGATTTCCTAAGCACTAGTGTTTTAAGGAACAGCTGAAAAAGAGAATGCTAATGTGATTTCTTTATAATGGGTGTGTTCCTTATCTTATCCTAGTGTCTAAACTCTTCTCCATGGCTGAACCCCCAAATAATACTCCTTTACGTGCTAAGGGGTATCTAGAGAGTGGGATAGGTTTAATAACTACCCTAACACTAACGCGTACCCTAACCCTAACCCCTACCCTAACCCTAACACGTACCCTAATCCTATCCCGTACCCTAAACCGATCCCTAACTCTAACACTAACCCTAACCCTAACCCAAACCCATAACCTACGCCGAACCCGTACCCTAAGCCGTACCCTAAGCCTAACCCTAAGCCTAACCCTAACCCTAGGCTACCCTTGACTGCTTCTGCCTCCAATAGATTTCCTAAGCACTAGTGTTTTAAGGAACAGCTTAAAAAGAGAATCCTAATGTGATTTCTTTATAATGGGTGTGTTCCTTATCTTATCCTAGTGTCTAAACTCTTCTCCATGGCTGGACCCCCAAATAATATTCCTTTACGTGCTAAGGGGTATCTAGAGAGTGGGATAGGTTTAATAACTACCCTAACCCTAATGCGTACTCTAACCCTAACCCCTACCCTAACACTAACACGTACCCTAATCCTAATCCGTACCCTAAACCGAGCCCTAACCCTATCACTAACCCTAATCCAAACCCTAACCCATACCCTACGCCGTAACCGAACCCCTCCCCAAACCCGTACCCTAAGCGGTACGCTAAGCCTAACCCTAAGCCTAACCCTAACCCTAGGCTACCCTTGACTGCTTCTGCCTCCAATAGATTTCCTAAGCACTATTGTTTTAAGGAACAGCTTAAAAAGAGAATCCTAATGTGATTTCTTTATAATGGGTGTGTTCCTTATCTTATCCTAGTGTCTAAACTCTTCTCCATGGCTGCACCCTCAAATAATATTCCTTTACGTGCGAAGCGGTATCTAGAGAGTGGGATAGGTTTAATAACTACCCTAACCCTAACGCGTACCCTAACCCTAACCGTAACACGTACCCTAATCCTATCCCGTACCCTAAACCGAGCCCTAACCCTAACACTAACCCTAACCCTAACCCTAACCCATACCCAACGCCGTACCCGAACCCCTCCCGAAACCCGTACCCTAAGCCGTACCCTAAGCCTAACCCTAAGCCTAACCCTAACCCTTGGCTACCCTTGACTGCTTCTGCCTCCAATAGATTTCCTAAGCACTAGTGTTTTAAGGAACAGCTTAAAATAGAATCCTAATGTGATTTCTTTATAATGGGTGTGTTCCTTATCTTATCCTAGTGTCTAAACTCTTCTCCATGGCTGGACCCCCAAATAATATTCCTTTCCGTGCTAAGGGGTATCTAGAGAGAGGGATAGGTTTAATAACTACCCTAACCCTAACGTGTACCCTAACCCTAACCCCAACCCTAACCCTAACACGTACCCTAATCCTAACCCGTACCCTAAACCGAGCCCTAACCCTAACACTAACCCTAACCCTAACCCTAACCCATACCCTACGCCGTACCCGCACCCCTCCCCGAACCCGTACCCTAAGCCGTATCCTAAGCCGAACTCTAAGCCTAACCCTAAACCTAGGCTACCCTTGACTGCTTCTGCCTCCAATAGATTTCCTAAGCACTAGTGTTTTAAGGAACAGCTTAAAAAGAGAATCCTAATGTGATTTCTTTATAATGGGTGTGTTCCTTATCTTATCCTAGTGCCTAAACTCTTCTCCATGGCTGGATCCCCAAATAATACTCCTTTACGTGCTAAGGGGTATCTAGAGAGTGGGATAGGTTTACTAACTACCCTAAACCTAACGCGTACCCTAACCCTAACCCCTACCCTAACCCTAACACGTACCCTAATCCTAACCCGTACCCTAAACTGAGCCCTAACCCTAACACTAACCCTAACCCTAACCATAACACATACCCTACGCCGTACCCGAACCCCTCCCCGAACCCGAACCCTAAACCGTACCCTAAGCCTAACCCTAAGCCTAACCCTAACCCTAGGCTACCCTTGACTGCTTCTGCCTCCAATAGATTTCCTAAGCACTAGTGTTTTAAGGAAGAGCTTAAAATAGAATCCTAATGTGATTTCTTTATAATGGGTGTGTTCCTTATCTTATCCTAGTGTCTAAACTCTTCTCCATGGCTGGACCCCCAAATAATATTCCTTTACGTGCTAAGGGGTATCTAGAGAGTGGGATAGGTTTAATAACTACCCTAACCCTAACGCGTACCCTAACCCTAACCCCTACCCTAACCCTAACACGTACCCTAATCCTAACCCGTACCCTAAACCGAGCCCTAACCCTAACACTAACCCTAACCCTAACCCTAACCCATACCCTACGCCGTACCCGCACCCCTCACCGAACCCGTACCCTAAGCCGTACCCTAAGCCTAACCCTAAGCCTAACCCTAACCCTAGGCTACCGTTGACTGCTTCTGCCTCCAATAGATTTCCTAAGCACTAGTGTTTTAAGGAACAGCTTAAAAAGAGAATCCTAATGTGATTTCTTTATAATGGGTGTGTTCCTTATCTTATCTTAGTGTCAAAACTCTTCTCCATGGCTGCACCCCCAAATAATATTCCCTTACGTGCTAAGGGGTATCTAGAGAGTGGGATAGGTTTAATAACTACCCTAACCCTAATGCGTACTCTAACCCTAACCCCTACCCTAACCCTAACACGTACCCTAATCCTAACCCGTACCCTAAACCGAGCCCTAACCCTAACACTAACCCTAACCCTAACCATAACACATACCCTACGCCGTACCCGAACCCCTCCCCGAACCCGTACCCTAAGCCGTACCCTAAGCCTAACCCTAAGCCTAACCCTAACCCTAGGCTACCCTTGACTGCTTCTGCCTCCAATAGATTTCCTAAGCACTAGTGTATGAAGGAACAGCTTAAAAAGAGAATCATAATGTGATTTCTTTATAATGGGTGTGTTCCTTACCTTATCTTAGTGTCTAAACTCTTCTCCATGGCTGCACCCCCAAATAATATTCCCTTACGTGCGAAGGGGTATCTAGAGAGTGGGATAGGTTTAATAACTACCCTAACCCTAATGCGTACTCTAACCATAACCCCTACCCTAACACTAACACGTACCCTAATCCTAACCCGTACCCTAAACCGAGCCCTAACCCTAACCCTAACCCTAACCCATACCCTACGCCGTACCCGCACCCCTCCCCAAACCCGTACCCTAAGCCGTACCCTAAGCCTAACCCTAAGCCTAACCCTAACCCTAGGCTACCCTTGACTGCTTCTGCCTCTAATAGATTTCCTAAGCACTAGTGTTTTAAGGAACAGCTGAAAAAGAGAATCCTAATGTGATTTCTTTATAATGGGTGTGTTCCTTATCTTATCCTAGTGTCTAAACTCTTCTCCATGGCTGCACCCCCAAATAATACTCCTTTACGTGCTAAGGGGTATCTAGAGAGTGGGATAGGTTTAATAACTACCCTAACACTAACGCGTACCCTAACCCTAACCCCTACCCTAACCCTAACACGTACCCTAATCCTAACCCGTACCCTAAACCGAGCCCTAACCCTAACACTAACCCTAACCCTAACCCTAACCCATACCCTACGCCGTACCCGCACCCCTCACCGAACCCGTACCCTAAGCCGTACACTAAGCCTAACCCTAAGCCTAACCCTAACCCTAGGCTACCCTTGACTGCTTCTGCCTCCAATAGATTTCCTAAGCACTAGTGTTTTAAGGAACAGCTTAAAAAGAGAATCCTAATGTGATTTCTTTATAATGGGTGTGTTCCTTACCTTATCTTAGTGTCAAAACTCTTCTCCATGGCTGCACCCCCAAATAATATTCCCTTACGTGCTAAGGGGTATCTAGAGAGTGGGATAGGTTTAATAACTACCCTAACCCTAATGCGTACTCTAACCCTAACCCCTACCCTAACCCTAACACGTACCCTAATCCTAACCCGTACCCTAAACCGAGCCCTAACCCTAACACTAACCCTAACCCTAACCATAACACATACCCTACGCCGTACCCGAACCCCTCCCCGAACCCGTACCCTAAGCCGTACCCTAAGCCTAACCCTAAGCCTAACCCTAACCCTAGGCTACCCTTGACTGCTTCTGCCTCCAATAGATTTCCTAAGCACTAGTGTATGAAGGAACAGCTTAAAAAGAGAATCCTAATGTGATTTCTTTATAATGGGTGTGTTCCTTACCTTATCTTAGTGTCTAAACTCTTCTCCATGGCTGCACCCCCAAATAATATTCCCTTACGTGCGAAGGGGTATCTAGAGAGTGGGATAGGTTTAATAACTACCCTAACCCTAATGCGTACTCTAACCATAACCACTACCCTAACACTAACACGTACCCTAATCCTAACCCGTACCCTAAACCGAGCCCTAACCCTAACCCTAACCCTAACCCATACCCTACGCCGTACCCGCACCCCTCCCCAAACCAGTACCCTAAGCCGTACCCTAAGCCTAACCCTAAGCCTAACCCTAACCCTAGGCTACCCTTGACTGCTTCTGCCTCCAATAGATTTCCTAAGCACTAGTGTTTTAAGGAACAGCTTAAAAAGAGAATTCTAATGTGATTTCTTTATAATGGGTGTGTTCCTTATCTTATCCTAGTGTCTAAACTCTTCTCCATGGCTGAACCCCCAAATAATACTCCTTTACGTGCTAAGGGGTATCTAGAGAGTGGGATAGGTTTAATAACTACCCTAACACTAACGCGTACCCTAACCCTAACCCCTACCCTAACCCTAACACGTACCCTAATCCTATCCCGTACCCTAAACCGATCCCTAACTCTAACACTAACCCTAACCCTAACCCAAACCCATAACCTACGCCGAACCCGTACCCTAAGCCGTACCCTAAGCCTAACCCTAAGCCTAACCCTAACCCTAGGCTACCCTTGACTGCTTCTGCCTCCAATAGATTTCCTAAGCACTAGTGTTTTAAGGAACAGCTTAAAAAGAGAATCCTAATGTGATTTCTTTATAATGGGTGTGTTCCTTATCTTATCCTAGTGTCTAAACTCTTCTCCATGGCTGGACCCCCAAATAATATTCCTTTACGTGCTAAGGGGTATCTAGAGAGTGGGATAGGTTTAATAACTACCCTAACCCTAATGCGTACTCTAACCCTAACCCCTACCCTAACACTAACACGTACCCTAATCCTAATCCGTACCCTAAACCGAGCCCTAACCCTATCACTAACCCTAATCCAAACCCTAACCCATACCCTACGCCGTAACCGAACCCCTCCCCAAACCCGTACCCTAAGCGGTACGCTAAGCCTAACCCTAAGCCTAACCCTAACCCTAGGCTACCCTTGACTGCTTCTGCCTCCAATAGATTTCCTAAGCACTATTGTTTTAAGGAACAGCTTAAAAAGAGAATCCTAATGTGATTTCTTTATAATGGGTGTGTTCCTTATCTTATCCTAGTGTCTAAACTCTTCTCCATGGCTGCACCCTCAAATAATATTCCTTTACGTGCGAAGCGGTATCTAGAGAGTGGGATAGGTTTACTAACTACCCTAACCCTAACGCGTACCCTAACCCTAACCCCTACCCTAACCCTAACACGTACCCTAATCCTAACCCGTACCCTAAACCGAGCCCTGACCCTAACACTAACCCTAACCCTAACCATAACACATACCCTACGCCATACCCGAACCCCTCCCCGAACTCGAACCCTAAGCCGTACCCTAAGCCTAACCCTAAGCCTAACCCTAACCCTTGGCTACCCTTGACTGCTTCTGCCTCCAATAGATTTCCTAAGCACTAGTGTTTTAAGGAACAGCTTAAAAAGAGAATCCTAATGTGATTTCTTTATAATGGGTGTGTTCCTTATCTTATCCTAGTGTCTAAACTCTTCTCCATGGCTGGACCCCCAAATAATATTCCTTTACGTGCTAAGGGGTATCTAGAGAGTGGGATAGGTTTAATAACTACCCTAACCCTAACGCGTACCCTAACCCTAACCCCTACCCTAACCCTAACACGTACCCTAATCCTAACCCGTACTCTAAACCGAGCCCTAACCCTAACACTAACCCTAACGCTTACCCATACCCTACGCCGTACCCGCACCCCTCACCTAACCCGTACCCTAAGCCGTACCCTAAGCCTAACCCTAAGCCTAACCCTAACCCTAGGCTACCCTTGACTGCTTCTGCCTCCAATAGATTTCCTAAGCACTAGTGTTTTAAGGAACAGCTTAAAAAGAGAATCCTAATGTGATTTCTTTATAATGGGTGTGTTCCTTATCTTATCCTAGTGCCTAAACTCTTCTCCATGGCTGGATCCCCAAATAATACTCCTTTACGTGCTAAGGGGTATCTAGAGAGTGGGATAGGTTTACTAACTACCCTAACCCTAACGCGTACCCTAAACCTAACCCCTACCCTAACCCTAACACGTACCCTAATCCTAACCCGTACCCTAAACCGAGCCCTGACCCTAACAGTAACCCTAACCCTAACCATAACACATACCCTACGCCGTACCCGAACCCTTCCCCGAACCCGCACCCTAAGCCGTACCCTAAGCCTAACCCTAAGCCTAACCCTAACCCTTGGCTACCCTTGACTGCTTCTGCCTCCAATAGATTTCCTAAGCACTAGTGTTTTAAGGAACAGCTTAAAAAGAGAATTCTAATGTGATTTCTTTATAATGGGTGTGTTCCTTATCTTATCCTAGTGTCTAAACTCTTCTCCATGGCTGGACCCCCAAATAATATTCCTTTACGTGCTAAGGGGTATCTAGAGAGTGGGATAGATTTACTAACTACCCTAACCCTAAAGCGTACCCTAACCCTAACCCCTACCCTAACCCTAACATGTACCCTAATCCTAACCCTTACCCTAAACCGAGCCGTAACCTTAACACTAACCCTAACCCTAACCCTAACACATACCCTACGCTGTACCCGAACCCCTCCCCGAACCCGTACCCTAAGCCGTACCCTAAGCCTAACCCTAAGCCTAACCCTATCCCTAGGCTACCCTTGACTGCTTCTGCCTCCAATAGATTTCCTAAGCACTAGTGTTTTAAGGAACAGCTTAAAAAGAGAATCCTAATGTGATTTCTTTATAATGGGTGTGTTCCTTATCTTATCCTAGTGTCTAAACTCTTCTCCATGGCTGGACCCCCAAATAATATTCCTTTACGTGCTAAGGGGTATCTAGAGAGTGGGATAGGTTTAATAACTACCCTAACCCTAACGCGTACCCTAACCCTAACCCCTACCCTAACCCTAACACGTACCCTAATCCTAACCCGTACCCTAAACCGAGCCCTAACCCTAACACTAACCCTAACCCTAACCCATACCCTACGCTGTACCCGCACCCCTCACCTAACCCGTACCCTAAGCCTTACCCTAAGCCTAACCCTAAGCCTAACCCTAACCCTAGGCTACCCTTGACTGCTTCTGCCTCCAATAGATTTCCTAAGCACTACTGTTTTAAGGAACAGCTTAAAAAGAGAATCCTAATGTGATTTCTTTATAATGGGTGTGTTCCTTATTTATCCTAGTGTCTAAACTCTTCTCCATGGCTGGACCCCCAAATAATATTCCTTTACGTGCTAAGGGGTATCTAGAAAGTGGGATAGGTTTAATAACTACCCTAACCCTAAAGCGTACCCTAACCCTAACCCCTACCCTAACCCTAACACGTATCCTAATCCTAACCCGTACCTGAACCGAGCCCTAACCCTAACACTAACACTAACACTAACCCTAACGCATACCCTACGCCGTACCCGAACCCCTCCCTGAACCCGTACCCTAAGCCGTACCCTAAGCCTAACCCTAAGCCTAACCCTAACCCTACGCTACCCTTGACTGCTTCTGCCTCCAATAGATTTCCTAAGCACTAGTGTTTTAAGGAACAGCTTAAAAAGAGAATCCTAATGTGATTTCTTTATAATGGGTGTGTTCCTTATCTTATCTTAGTGTCTAAACTCTTCTCCATGGCTGCACCCCCAAATAATATTCCCTTACGTACTGAGGGGTATCTAGAGAGTGGGATAGGTTTAATAACTACCCTAACCCTAATGCGTACTCTAACCCTAACCCCTACCCTAACACTAACACGTACCCTAATCCTAACCCGTACCCTAAACCGAGCCCTAACCCTAGCACTAACCCTAATCCAAACCCTAACCCATACCCTACGCCGTAACCGAACCCCTCCCCAAACCCGTACCCTAAGCGGTACGCTAAGCCTAACCCTAAGCCTAACCCTAACCCTAGGCTACCCTTGACTGCTTCTGCCTCCAATAGATTTCCTAAGCACTAGTGTTTTAAGGAACAGCTTAAAAAGAGAATCCTAATGTGATTTCTTTATAATGGGTGTGTTCCTTATCTTATCCTAGTGTCTAAACTCTTCTCCATGGCTGCACCCTCAAATAATATTCCTTTACGTGCTAAGGGGTATCTAGAGAGTGGGATAGGTTTAATAACTACCCTAACCCTAACGCGTACCCTAACTCTAACCCCTACCCTAACCCTAACACGTACCCTAATCCTAACCCGTACCCTAAACCGAGCCCTAACCCTAACACTAACCCTAACCCTAACCATAACACATACCCTACGCCGTACCCGAACCCCTCCCCGAACCCGAACCCTAAGCCGTACCCTAAGCCTAACCCTAAGCCTAACCCTAACCCTAGGCTACCCTTGACTGCTTCTGCCTCCAATAGATTTCCTAAGCACTAGTGTTTTAAGGAACAGCTTAAAATAGAATCCTAATGTGATTTCTTTATAATGGGTGTGTTCCTTATCTTATCCTAGTGTCTAAACTCTTCTCCATGGCTGGACCCCCAAATAATATTCCTTTCCGTGCTAAGGGGTATCTAGAGAGAGGGATAGGTTTAATAACTACCCTAACCCTAACGTGTACCCTAACCCTAACCCCAACCCTAACCCTAACACGTACCCTAATCCTAACCCGTACCCTAAACCGAGCCCTAACCCTAACACTAACCCTAACCCTAACCCTAACCCATACCCTACGCCGTACCCGCACCCCTCCCCGAACCCGTACCCTAAGCCGTATCCTAAGCCGAACCCTAAGCCTAACCCTAAACCTAGGCTACCCTTGACTGCTTCTGCCTCCAATAGATTTCCTAAGCACTAGTGTTTTAAGGAACAGCTTAAAAAGAGAATCCTAATGTGATTTCTTTATAATGGGTGTGTTCCTTATCTTATCCTAGTGCCTAAACTCTTCTCCATGGCTGGATCCCCAAATAATACTCCTTTACGTGCTAAGGGGTATCTAGAGAGTGGGATAGGTTTACTAACTACCCTAAACCTAACGCGTACCCTAACCCTAACCCCTACCCTAACCCTAACACGTACCCTAATCCTAACCCGTACCCTAAACTGAGCCCTAACCCTAACACTAACCCTAACCCTAACCATAACACATACCCTACGCCGTACCCGAACCCCTCCCCGAACCCGAACCCTAAACCGTACCCTAAGCCTAACCCTAAGCCTAACCCTAACCCTAGGCTACCCTTGACTGCTTCTGCCTCCAATAGATTTCCTAAGCACTAGTGTTTTAAGGAACAGCTTAAAATAGAATCCTAATGTGATTTCTTTATAATGGGTGTGTTCCTTATCTTATCCTAGTGTCTAAACTCTTCTCCATGGCTGGACCCCCAAATAATATTCCTTTACGTGCTAAGGGGTATCTAGAGAGTGGGATAGGTTTAATAACTACCCTAACCCTAACGCGTACCCTAACCCTAACCCCTACCCTAACCCTAACACGTACCCTAATCCTAACCCGTACCCTAAACCGAGCCCTAACCCTAACACTAACCCTAACCCTAACCCTAACCCATACCCTACGCCGTACCCGCACCCCTCACCGAACCCGTACCCTAAGCCGTACCCTAAGCCTAACCCTAAGCCTAACCCTAACCCTAGGCTACCCTTGACTGCTTCTGCCTCCAATAGATTTCCTAAGCACTAGTGTTTTAAGGAACAGCTTAAAATAGAATCCTAATGTGATTTCTTTATAATGGGTGTGTTCCTTATCTTATCCTAGTGTCTAAACTCTTCTCCATGGCTGGACCCCCAAATAATACTCCTTTACGTGCTAAGGGGTATCTAGAGAGTGGGATAGGTTTACTAACTACCCTAACCCTAACGCGTACCCTAACCCTAACCCCTACCCTAACCCTAACACGTACCCTAATCCTAACCCGTACCCTAAACCGAGCCCTAACCCTAACCCTAACCCTAACCCTAACCCTAACCCTAACCCTAACCCTAACCCTAACCCTAACCCTAACCCTAACCCTAACCCTAACCCTAACCCTAACCCTAACCCTAACCCTAACCCATACCCTACGCCGTACCCGCACCCCTCACCGAACCCGTACCCTAAGCCGTACACTAAGCCTAACCCTAAGCCTAACCCTAACCCTAGGCTACCCTTGACTGCTTCTGCCTGCAATAGATTTCATAAGCACTAGTGTTTTAAGGAACAGCTTAAAAAGAGAATCCTAATGTGATTTCTTTATAATGGGTGTGTTCCTTAACTTATCTTAGTGTCAAAACTCTTCTCCATGGCTGCACCCCCAAATAATATTCCCTTACGTGCTAAGGGGTATCTAGAGAGTGGGATAGGTTTAATAACTACCCTAACCCTAATGCGTACTCTAACCCTAACCCCTACCCTAACCCTAACACGTACCCTAATCCTAACCCGTACCCTAAACCGAGCCCTAACCCTAACACTAACCCTAACCCTAACCATAACACATACCCTACGCCGTACCCGAACCCCTCCCCGAACCCGTACCCTAAGCCGTACCCTAAGCCTAACCCTAAGCCTAACCCTAACCCTAGGCTACCCTTGACTGCTTCTGCCTCCAATAGATTTCCTAAGCACTAGTGTATGAAGGAACAGCTTAAAAAGAGAATCCTAATGTGATTTCTTTATAATGGGTGTGTTCCTTACCTTATCTTAGTGTCTAAACTCTTCTCCATGGCTGCACCCCCAAATAATATTCCCTTACGTGCGAAGGGGTATCTAGAGAGTGGGATAGGTTTAATAACTACCCTAACCCTAATGCGTACTCTAACCATAACCCCTACCCTAACACTAACACGTACCCTAATCCTAACCCGTACCCTAAACCGAGCCCTAACCCTAACCCTAACCCTAACCCATACCCTACGCCGTACCCGCACCCCTCCCCAAACCAGTACCCTAAGCCGTACCCTAAGCCTAACCCTAAGCCTAACCCTAACCCTAGGCTACCCTTGACTGCTTCTGCCTCTAATAGATTTCCTAAGCACTAGTGTTTTAAGGAACAGCTGAAAAAGAGAATGCTAATGTGATTTCTTTATAATGGGTGTGTTCCTTATCTTATCCTAGTGTCTAAACTCTTCTCCATGGCTGAACCCCCAAATAATACTCCTTTACGTGCTAAGGGGTATCTAGAGAGTGGGATAGGTTTAATAACTACCCTAACACTAACGCGTACCCTAACCCTAACCCCTACCCTAACCCTAACACGTACCCTAATCCTATCCCGTACCCTAAACCGATCCCTAACTCTAACACTAACCCTAACCCTAACCCAAACCCATAACCTACGCCGAACCCGTACCCTAAGCCGTACCCTAAGCCTAACCCTAAGCCTAACCCTAACCCTAGGCTACCCTTGACTGCTTCTGCCTCCAATAGATTTCCTAAGCACTAGTGTTTTAAGGAACAGCTTAAAAAGAGAATCCTAATGTGATTTCTTTATAATGGGTGTGTTCCTTATCTTATCCTAGTGTCTAAACTCTTCTCCATGGCTGGACCCCCAAATAATATTCCTTTACGTGCTAAGGGGTATCTAGAGAGTGGGATAGGTTTAATAACTACCCTAACCCTAATGCGTACTCTAACCCTAACCCCTACCCTAACACTAACACGTACCCTAATCCTAATCCGTACCCTAAACCGAGCCCTAACCCTAGCACTAACCCTAATCCAAACCCTAACCCATACCCTACGCCGTAACCGAACCCCTCCCCAAACCCGTACCCTAAGCGGTACGCTAAGCCTAACCCTAAGCCTAACCCTAACCCTAGGCTACCCTTGACTGCTTCTGCCTCCAATAGATTTCCTAAGCACTATTGTTTTAAGGAACAGCTTAAAAAGAGAATCCTAATGTGATTTCTTTATAATGGGTGTGTTCCTTATCTTATCCTAGTGTCTAAACTCTTCTCCATGGCTGCACCCTCAAATAATATTCCTTTACGTGCGAAGGGGTATCTAGAGAGTGGGATAGGTTTAATAACTACCCTAACCCTAACGCGTACCCTAACCCTAACCGTAACACGTACCCTAATCCTATCCCGTACCCTAAACCGAGCCCTAACCCTAACACTAACCCTAACCCTAACCCTAACCCATACCCAACGCCGTACCCGAACCCCTCCCGAAACCCGTACCCTAAGCCGTACCCTAAGCCTAACCCTAAGCCTAACCCTAACCCTTGGCTACCCTTGACTGCGTCTGCCTCCAATAGATTTCCTAAGCACTAGTGTTTTAAGGAACAGCTAAAAAAGAGAATCCTAATGTGATTTCTTTATAATGGGTGTGTTCCTTATCTTATCCTAGTGTCTAAACTCTTCTCCATGGCTGGACCCCCAAATAATATTCCTTTACGTGCTAAGGGGTATCTAGAGAGTGGGATAGGTTTAATAACTACCCTAACCCTAATGCGTACCCTAACCCTAACCCCTACCCTAACCCTAACAGGTACCCTAATCCTAACCCGTACCCTAAACCGAGCCCTAACCCTAACACTAACCCTAACCCGAACCCTAACCAATACCCTACGCCGTACCCGAACCCCTCCCCAAACCCGTACCCTAATCCGTACCCTAAGCCTAACCCTAAGCCTAACACTAACCCTAGGCTACCCTTGACTGCTTCTGCCTCCAATAGATTTCCTAAGCACTAGTGTTTTAAGGAACAGCTGAAAAAGAGAATCCTAATGTGATTTCTTTATAATGGGAGTGTTCCTTATCTTATCCTAGTGTCTAAACTCTTCTCCAAGGCTGGACCCCCAAATAATACTCCTTTACGTGCTAAGGGGTATCTAGAGAGTGGGATAGGTTTAATAACTACCCTAACACTAACGCGTACCCTAACCCTAACCCCTACCCTAACCCTAACACGTACCCTAATCCTATCCCGTACCCTAAACCGAGCCCTAAATCTAACACTAAACCTAACCCTAACCCAAACCCATAACCTACGCCGAACCCGTACCCTAAGCCGTACCCTAAGCCTAACCCTAAGCCTAACCCTAACCCTAGGCTACCCTTGACTGCTTCTGCCTCCAATAGATTTCCTAAGCACTAGTGTTTTAAGGAACAGCTTAAAAAGAGAATCCTAATGTGATTTCTTTATAATGGGTGTGTTCCTTATCTTATCCTAGTGTTTAAACTCTTCTCCATGGCTGGACCCACAAATAATATTCCTTTACATGCTAAGGGGTATCTAGAAAGTGGGATAGGTTTAATAACTACCCTAACACTAAAGCGTACCCTAACCCTAACCCCTACCCTAACCCTAACACGTATCCTAATCCTAACCCGTACCCTGAACCGAGCCCTAACCCTAACACTAACCCTAACACTAACCCTAACCCATACCCTACGCCGTACCCGCACCCCTCACCGAACCCGTACCCTAAGCCGTACCCTAAGCCTAACCCTAAGCCTAACCCTAACCCTAGGCTACTCTTGACTGCTTCTGCCTCCAATAGATTTCCTAAGCACTAGTGTTTTAAGGAACAGCTTAAAAAGAGAATCCTAATGTGATTTCTTTATAATGGGTGTGTTCCTTATCTTATCTTAGTGTCAAAACTCTTCTCCATGGCTGCACCCCCAAATAATATTCCCTTACGTGCTAAGGGGTATCTAGAGAGTGGGATAGGTTTAATAACTACCCTAACCCTAATGCGTACTCTAACCCTAACCCCTACCCTAACCCTAACACGTACCCTAATCCTAACCCGTACCCTAAACCGAGCCCTAACCCTAACACTAACCCTAACCCTAACCCTAACCCATACCCTACGCCGTACCCACACCCCTCCCCGAACCCGTACCCTAAGCCGTATCCTAAGCCGAACCCTAAGCCTAACCCTAAACCTAGGCTACCCTTGACTGCTTCTGCCTCCAATAGATTTCCTAAGCACTAGTGTTTTAAGGAACAGCTTAAAAAGAGAATCCTAATGTGATTTCTTTATAATGGGTGTGTTCCTTATTTATCCTAGTGTCTAAACTCTTCTCCATGGCTGGACCCCCAAATAATATTCCTTTACGTGCTAAGGGGTATCTAGAGAGTGGGATAGGTTTAATAACTACCCTAACCCTAACGCGTACCCTAACTCTAACCCCTACCCTAACCCTAACACGTACCCTAATCCTAACCCGTACCCTAAACCGAGCCCTAACCCTAACACTAACCCTAACCCTAACCCTAACCCATCCCCTACGCCGTACCCGAACCCCTCCCCGAACCCGTACCCTAAGCCATACCCTAAGCCTAACCCTAAGCCTAACCCTAATCCTAGGCTACCCTTGACTGCTTCTGCCTCCAATAGATTTCCTAAGCACTAGTGTTTTAAGGAACAGCTTAAAATAGAATCCTAATGTGATTTCTTTATAATGGGTGTGTTCCTTATCTTATCCTAGTGTCTAAACTCTTCTCCATGGCTGGACCCCCAAATAATACTCCTTTACGTGCTAAGGGGTATCTAGAGAGTGGGATAGGTTTAATAACTACCCTAACCCTAACGCGTACCCTAACCCTAACCCCTACCCTAACCCTAACACGTACCCTAAACCTAACCCGTACCCTAAACCGAGCCCTAACCCTAACACTAACCCTAACCCTAACCCTAACCCATACCCTACGCCGTACCCGCACCCCTACCCGAACCCGTACCCTAAGCCGTATCCTAAGCCGAACCCTAAGCCTAACCCTAAACCTAGGCTACCCTTGACTGCTTCTGCCTCCAATAGATTTCCTAAGCACTAGTGTTTTAAGGAACAGCTTAAAAAGAGAATCCTAATGTGATTTCTTTATAATGGGTGTGTTCCTTATCTTATCCTAGTGCCTAAACTCTTCTCCATGGCTGGATCCCCAAATAATACTCCTTTACGTGCTAAGGGGTATCTAGAGAGTGGGATAGGTTTACTAACTACCCTAAACCTAACGCGTACCCTAACCCTAACCCCTACCCTAACCCTAACACGTACCCTAATCCTAACCCGTACCCTAAACCGAGCCCTAACCCTAACACTAACCCTAACCCTAACCATAACACATACCCTACGCCGTACCCGAACCCCTCCCCGAACCCGAACCCTAAGCTGTACCCTAAGCCTAACCCTAAGCCTAACCCTAACCCTAGGCTACCCTTGACTGCTTCTGCCTCCAATAGATTTCCTAAGCACTAGTGTTTTAAGGAACAGCTTAAAATAGAATCCTAATGTGATTTCTTTATAATGGGTGTGTTCCTTATCTTATCCTAGTGTCTAAACTCTTCTCCATGGCTGGACCCCCAAATAATATTCCTTTCCGTGCTAAGGGGTATCTAGAGAGTGGGATAGGTTTAATAACTACCCTAACCCTAACGTGTACCCTAACCCTAACCCCAACCCTAACCCTAACACGTACCCTAATCCTAACCCGTACCCTAAACCGAGCCCTAACCCTAACACTAACCCTAACCCTAACCCTAACCCATACCCTACGCCGTACCCGCACCCCTCCCCGAACCCGTACCCTAAGCCGTATCCTAAGCCTAACCCTAAGCCTAACCCTAACCCTATGCTACCCTTGACTGCTTCTGCCTCCAATAGATTTCCTAAGCACTAGTGTTTTAAGGAACAGCTTAAAATAGAATCCTAATGTGATTTCTTTATAATGGGTGTGTTCCTTATCTTATCCTAGTGTCTAAACTCTTCTCCATGGCTGGACCCCCAAATAATATTCCTTTCCGTGCTAAGGGGTATCTAGAGAGTGGGATAGGTTTAATAACTACCCTAACCCTAACGCGTACCCTAACCCTAACCCCTACCCTAACCCTAACACGTACCCTTATCCTAACCCGTACCCTAAACCGAGCCCTAACCCTAACACTAACCCTAACCCTAACCCTAACCCATACCCTACGCCGTACCCGCACCCCTCACCGAACCCGTACCCTAAGCCGTACCCTAAGCCTAACCCTAAGCCTAACCCTAACCCTAGGCTACTCTTGACTGCTTCTGCCTCCAATAGATTTCCTAAGCACTAGTGTTTTAAGGAACAGCTTAAAAAGAGAATCCTAATGTGATTTCTTTATAATGGGTGTGTTCCTTATCTTATCTTAGTGTCAAAACTCTTCTCCATGGCTGCACCCCCAAATAATATTCCCTTACGTGCTAAGGGGTATCTAGAGAGTGGGATAGGTTTAATAACTACCCTAACCCTAATGCGTACTCTAACCCTAACCCCTACCCTAACCCTAACACGTACCCTAATCCTAACCCGTACCCTAAACCGAGCCCTAACCCTAACACTAACCCTAACCCTAACCCTAACCCATACCCTACGCCGTACCCACACCCCTCCCCGAACCCGTACCCTAAGCCGTATCCTAAGCCGAACCCTAAGCCTAACCCTAAACCTAGGCTACCCTTGACTGCTTCTGCCTCCAATAGATTTCCTAAGCACTAGTGTTTTAAGGAACAGCTTAAAAAGAGAATCCTAATGTGATTTCTTTATAATGGGTGTGTTCCTTATCTTATCCTAGTGCCTAAACTCTTCTCCATGGCTGGATCCCCAAATAATACTCCTTTACGTGCTAAGGGGTATCTAGAGAGTGGGATAGGTTTACTAACTACCCTAACCCTAACGCGTACCCTAACCCTAACCCCTACCCTAACCCTAACACGTACCCTAATCCTAACCCGTACCCTAAACCGAGCCCTAACCCTAACACTAACCCTAACCCTAACCATAACACATACCCTACGCCGTACCCGAACTCCTCCCCGAACCCGAACCCTAAGCCGTACCCTAAGCCTAACCCTAAGCCTAACCCTAACCCTAGGCTACCCTTGACTGCTTCTGCCTCCAATAGATTTCCTAAGCACTAGTGTTTTAAGGAACAGCTTAAAATAGAATCCTAATATGATTTCTTTATAATGGGTGTGTTCCTTATCTTATCCTAGTGTCTAAACTCTTCTCCATGGCTGGACCCCCAAATAATATTCCTTTACGTGCTAAGGGGTATCTAGAGAGTGGGATAGGTTTAATAACTACCCTAACCCTAACGCGTACCCTAACCCTAACCCCTACCCTAACCCTAACACGTACCCTAATCCTAACCCGTACCCTAAACCGAGCCCTAACCCTAACACTAACCCTAACCCTAACCCTAACCCATACCCTACGCCGTACCCGCACCTCTCACCGAACCCGTACCCTAAGCCGTACCCTAAGCCTAACCCTAAGCCTAACCCTAACCCTAGGCTACCCTTGACTGCTTCTGCCTCCAATAGATTTCCTAAGCACTAGTGTTTTAAGGAACAGCTTAAAAAGAGAATCCTAATGTGATTTCTTTATAATGGGTGTGTTCCTTATCTTATCCTAGTGCCTAAACTCTTCTCCATGGCTGGATCCCCAAATAATACTCCTTTACGTGCTAAGGGGTATCTAGAGAGTGGGATAGGTTTACTAACTACCCTAACCCTAACGCGTACCCTAACCCTAACCCCTACCCTAACCCTAACACGTACCCTAATCCTAACCCGTACCCTAAACCGAGCCCTAACCCTAACACTAACCCTAACCCTAACCATAACACATACCCTACGCCGTACCCGAACCCCTCCCCGAACCCGAACCCTAAGCCGTATCCTAAGCCGAACCCTAAGCCTAACCCTAAACCTAGGCTACCCTTGACTGCTTCTGCCTCCAATAGATTTCCTAAGCACTAGTGTTTTAAGGAACAGCTTAAAAAGAGAATCCTAATGTGATTTCTTTATAATGGGTGTGTTCCTTATCTTATCCTAGTGCCTAAACTCTTCTCCATGGCTGGATCCCCAAATAATACTCCTTTACGTGCTAAGGGGTATCTAGAGAGTGGGATAGGTTTACTAACTACCCTAAACCTAACGCGTACCGTAACCCTAACCCCTACCCTAACCCTAACACGTACCCTAATCCTAACCCGTACCCTAAACTGAGCCCTAACCCTAACACTAACCCTAACCCTAACCATAACACATACCCTACGCCGTACCCGAACCCCTCCCCGAACCCGAACCCTAAACCGTACCCTAAGCCTAACCCTAAGCCTAACCCTAACCCTAGGCTACCCTTGACTGCTTCTGCCTCCAATAGATTTCCTAAGCACTAGTGTTTTAAGGAACAGCTTAAAATAGAATCCTAATGTGATTTCTTTATAATGGGTGTGTTCCTTATCTTATCCTAGTGTCTAAACTCTTCTCCATGGCTGGACCCCCAAATAATATTCCTTTACGTGCTAAGGGGTATCTAGAGAGTGGGATAGGTTTAATAACTACCCTAACCCTAACGCGTACCCTAACCCTAACCCCTACCCTAACCCTAACACGTACCCTAATCCTAACCCGTACCCTAAACCGAGCCCTAACCCTAACACTAACCCTAACCCTAACCCTAACCCATACCCTACGCCGTACCCGCACCCCTCACCGAACCCGTACCCTAAGCCGTACCCTAAGCCTAACCCTAAGCCTAACCCTAACCCTAGGCTACCGTTGACTGCTTCTGCCTCCAATAGATTTCCTAAGCAGTAGTGTTTTAAGGAACAGCTTAAAAAGAGAATCCTAATGTGATTTCTTTATAATGGGTGTGTTCCTTATCTTATCTTAGTGTCAAAACTCTTCTCCATGGCTGCACCCCCAAATAATATTCCCTTACGTGCTAAGGGGTATCTAGAGAGTGGGATAGGTTTAATAACTACCCTAACCCTAATGCGTACTCTAACCCTAACCCCTACCCTAACCCTAACACGTACCCTAATCCTAACCCGTACCCTAAACCGAGCCCTAACCCTAACACTAACCCTAACCCTAACCATAACACATACCCTACGCCATACCCGAACCCCTCCCCGAACCCGTACCCTAAGCCGTACCCTAAGCCTAACCCTAAGCCTAACCCTAACCCTAGGCTACCCTTGACTGCTTCTGCCTCCAATAGATTTCCTAAGCACTAGTGTATGAAGGAACAGCTTAAAAAGAGAATCCTAATGTGATTTCTTTATAATGGGTGTGTTCCTTACCTTATCTTAGTGTCTAAACTCTTCTCCATGGCTGCACCCCCAAATAATATTCCCTTACGTGCGAAGGGGTATCTAGAGAGTGGGATAGGTTTAATAACTACCCTAACCCTAATGCGTACTCTAACCATAACCCCTACCCTAACACTAACACGTACCCTAATCCTAACCCGTACCCTAAACCGAGCCCTAACCCTAACCCTAACCCTAACCCATACCCTACGCCGTACCCGCACCCCTCCCCAAACCCGTACCCTAAGCCGTACCCTAAGCCTAACCCTAAGCCTAACCCTAACCCTAGGCTACCCTTGACTGCTTCTGCCTCTAATAGATTTCCTAAGCACTAGTGTTTTAAGGAACAGCTGAAAAAGAGAATCCTAATGTGATTTCTTTATAATGGGTGTGTTCCTTATCTTATCCTAGTGTCTAAACTCTTCTCCATGGCTGGACCCCCAAATAATACTCCTTTACGTGCTAAGGGGTATCTAGAGAGTGGGATAGGTTTAATAACTACCCTAACACTAACGCGTACCCTAACCCTAACCCCTACCCTAACCCTAACACGTACCCTAATCCTAACCCGTACCCTAAACCGAGCCCTAACCCTAACACTAACCCTAACCCTAACCCTAACCCATACCCTACGCCGTACCCGCACCCCTCACCGAACCCGTACCCTAAGCCGTACACTAAGCCTAACCCTAAGCCTAACCCTAACCCTAGGCTACCCTTGACTGCTTCTGCCTCCAATAGATTTCCTAAGCACTAGTGTTTTAAGGAACAGCTTAAAAAGAGAATCCTAATGTGATTTCTTTATAATGGGTGTGTTCCTTACCTTATCTTAGTGTCAAAACTCTTCTCCATGGCTGCACCCCCAAATAATATTCCCTTACGTGCTAAGGGGTATCTAGAGAGTGGGATAGGTTTAATAACTACCCTAACCCTAATGCGTACTCTAACCCTAACCCCTACCCTAACCCTAACACGTACCCTAATCCTAACCCGTACCCTAAACCGAGCGCTAACCCTAACACTAACCCTAACCCTAACCATAACACATACCCTACGCCGTACCCGAACCCCTCCCCGAACCCGTACCCTAAGCCGTACCCTAAGCCTAACCCTAAGCCTAACCCTAACCCTAGGCTACCCTTGACTGCTTCTGCCTCCAATAGATTTCCTAAGCACTAGTGTATGAAGGAACAGCTTAAAAAGAGAATCCTAATGTGATTTCTTTATAATGGGTGTGTTCCTTACCTTATCTTAGTGTCTAAACTCTTCTCCATGGCTGCACCCCCAAATAATATTCCCTTACGTGCGAAGGGGTATCTAGAGAGTGGGATAGGTTTAATAACTACCCTAACCCTAATGCGTACTCTAACCATAACCCCTACCCTAACACTAACACGTACCCTAATCCTAACCCGTACCCTAAACCGAGCCCTAACCCTAACCCTAACCCTAACCCATACCCTACGCCGTACCCGCACCCCTCCCCAAACCAGTACCCTAAGCCGTACCCTAAGCCTAACCCTAAGCCTAACCCTAACCCTAGGCTACCCTTGACTGCTTCTGCCTCTAATAGATTTCCTAAGCACTAGTGTTTTAAGGAACAGCTGAAAAAGAGAATGCTAATGTGATTTCTTTATAATGGGTGTGTTCCTTATCTTATCCTAGTGTCTAAACTCTTCTCCATGGCTGAACCCCCAAATAATACTCCTTTACGTGCTAAGGGGTATCTAGAGAGTGGGATAGGTTTAATAACTACCCTAACACTAACGCGTACCCTAACCCTAACCCCTACCCTAACCCTAACACGTACCCTAATCCTATCCCGTACCCTAAACCGATCCCTAACTCTAACACTAACCCTAACCCTAACCCAAACCCATAACCTACGCCGAACCCGTACCCTAAGCCGTACCCTAAGCCTAACCCTAAGCCTAACCCTAACCCTAGGCTACCCTTGACTGCTTCTGCCTCCAATAGATTTCCTAAGCACTAGTGTTTTAAGGAACAGCTTAAAAAGAGAATCCTAATGTGATTTCTTTATAATGGGTGTGTTCCTTATCTTATCCTAGTGTCTAAACTCTTCTCCATGGCTGGACCCCCAAATAATATTCCTTTACGTGCTAAGGGGTATCTAGAGAGTGGGATAGGTTTAATAACTACCCTAACCCTAATGCGTACTCTAACCCTAACCCCTACCCTAACACTAACACGTACCCTAATCCTAATCCGTACCCTAAACCGAGCCCTAACCCTAGCACTAACCCTAATCCAAACCCTAACCCATACCCTACGCCATAACCGAACCCCTCCCCAAACCCGTACCCTAAGCGGTACGCTAAGCCTAACCCTAAGCCTAACCCTAACCCTAGGCTACCCTTGACTGCTTCTGCCTCCAATAGATTTCCTAAGCACTATTGTTTTAAGGAACAGCTTAAAAAGAGAATCCTAATGTGATTTCTTTATAATGGGTGTGTTCCTTATCTTATCCTAGTGTCTAAACTCTTCTCCATGGCTGCACCCTCAAATAATATTCCTTTACGTGCGAAGGGGTATCTAGAGAGTGGGATAGGTTTAATAACTACCCTAACCCTAACGCGTACCCTAACCCTAACCGTAACACGTACCCTAATCCTATCCCGTACCCTAAACCGAGCCCTAACCCTAACACTAACCCTAACCCTAACCCATACCCAACGCCGTACCCGAACCCCTCCCGAAACCCGTACCCTAAGCCGTACCCTAAGCCTAACCCTAAGCCTAACCCTAACCCTTGGCTACCCTTGACTGCTTCTGCCTCCAATAGATTTCCTAAGCACTAGTGTTTTAAGGAACAGCTAAAAAAGAGAATCCTAATGTGATTTCTTTATAATGGGTGTGTTCCTTATCTTATCCTAGTGTCTAAACTCTTCTCCATGGCTGGACCCCCAAATAATATTCCTTTACGTGCTAAGGGGTATCTAGAGAGTGGGATAGGTTTAATAACTACCCTAACCCTAATGCGTACCCTAACCCTAACCCCTACCCTAACCCTAACACGTACCCTAATCCTAACCCGTACCCTAAACCGAGCCCTAACCCTAACACTAACCCTAACCCGAACCCTAACCAATACCCTACGCCGTACCCGAACCCCTCCCCAAACCCGTACCCTAAACCGTACCCTAAGCCTAACCCTAAGCCTAACACTAACCCTAGGCTACCCTTGACTGCTTCTGCCTCCAATAGATTTCCTAAGCACTAGTGTTTTAAGGAACAGCTGAAAAAGAGAATCCTAATGTGATTTCTTTATAATGGGAGTGTTCCTTATCTTATCCTAGTGTCTAAACTCTTCTCCAAGGCTGGACCCCCAAATAATACTCCTTTACGTGCTAAGGGGTATCTAGAGAGTGGGATAGGTTTAATAACTACCCTAACACTAACGCGTACCCTAACCCTAACCCCTACCCTAACCCTAACACGTACCCTAATCCTATCCCGTACCCTAAACCGAGCCCTAAATCTAACACTAACCCTAACCCTAACCCAAACCCATAACCTACGCCGAACCCGTACCCTAAGCCGTACCCTAAGCCTAACCCTAAGCCTAACCCTAACCCTAGGCTACCCTTGACTGCTTCTGCCTCCAATAGATTTCCTAAGCACTAGTGTTTTAAGGAACAGCTTAAAAAGAGAATCCTAATGTGATTTCTTTATAATGGGTGTGTTCCTTATCTTATCCTAGTGTTTAAACTCTTCTCCATGGCTGGACCCACAAATAATATTCCTTTACATGCTAAGGGGTATCTAGAAAGTGGGATAGGTTTAATAACTACCCTAACACTAAAGCGTACCCTAACCCTAACCCCTACCCTAACCCTAACACGTATCCTAATCCTAACCCGTAACCTGAACCGAGCCCTAACCCTAACACTAACCCTAACACTAACCCTAACGCATACCCTACGCCGTACCCGAACCTCTCCCTGAACCCGTACCCTAAGCCGTACCCTAAGCCTAACCCTAAGCCTAACCCTAACCCTATGCTACCCTTGACTGCTTCTGCCTCCAATAGATTTCCTAAGCACTAGTGTTTTAAGGAACAGCTTAAAAAGAGAATCCTAATGTGATTTCTTTATAATGGGTGTGTTCCTTATCTTATCTTAGTGTCTAAACTCTTCTCCATGGCTGCACCCCCAAATAATATTCCCTTACGTGCTGAGGGATATCTAGAGAGTGGGATAGGTTTAATAACTACCCTAACCCTAATGCGTACTCTAACCCTAACCCCTACCCTAACACTAACACGTACCCTAATCCTAACCCGTACCCTAAACCGAGCCCTAACCCTAGCACTAACCCTAATCCAAACCCTAACCCATACCCTACGCCCTACGCGAACCCCTCCCCAAACCCGTACCCTAAGCGGTACGCTAAGCCTAACCCTAAGCCTAACCCTAACCCTAGGCTACCCTTGACTGCTTCTGCCTCCAATAGATTTCCTAAGCACTATTGTTTTAAGGAACAGCTTAAAAAGAGAATCCTAATGTGATTTCTTTATAATGGGTGTGTTCCTTATCTTATCCTAGTGTCTAAACTCTTCTCCATGGCTGCACCCTCAAATAATATTCCTTTACGTGCTAAGGGGTATCTAGAGAGTGGGATAGGTTTAATAACTACCCTAACGCTAACGCGTACCCTAACCCTAACCCCTACCCTAACCCTAACACGTACCCTAATCCTAACCCGTACCCTAAACCGAGGCCTAACCCTAACACTAACCCTAACCCTATCCCATACCCTACGCCGTACCCGCACCCCTCCCCGAACCCGTACCCTAAGCCGTATCCTAAGCCGTACCCTAAGCCAAACCCTAAGCCTAACCCTAACCCTAGGCTATCCTTGACTGCTTCTGCCTCCAATAGATTTCCTAAGCACTAGTGTTTTAAGGAACAGCTTAAAAAGAGAATCCTAATGTGATTTCTTTATAATGGGTGTGTTCCTTATCTTATCCTAGTGCCTAAACTCTTCTCCATGGCTGGATCCCCAAATAATACTCCTTTACGTGCTAAGGGGTATCTAGAGAGTGGGATAGGTTTACTAACTACCCTAACCCTAACGCGTACCCTAACCCTAACCCCTACCCTAACCCTAACACGTACCCTAATCCTAACCCGTACCCTAAACCGAGCCCTGACCCTAACACTAACCCTAACCCTAACCATAACACATACCCTACGCCATACCCGAACCCCTCCCCGAACTCGAACCCTAAGCCGTACCCTAAGCCTAACCCTAAGCCTAACCCTAACCCTTGGCTACCCTTGACTGCTTCTGCCTCCAATAGATTTCCTAAGCACTAGTGTTTTAAGGAACAGCTTAAAAAGAGAATCCTAATGTGATTTCTTTATAATGGGTGTGTTCCTTATCTTATCCTAGTATCTAAACTCTTCTCCATGGCTGGACCCCCAAATAATATTCCTTTACGTGCTAAGGGGTATCTAGAGAGTGGGATAGGTTTAATAACTACCCTAACCCTAACGCGTACCCTAACCCTAACCCCTACCCTAACCCTAACACGTACCCTAATCCTAACCCGTACTCTAAACCGAGCCCTAACCCTAACACTAACCCTAACGCTTACCCATACCCTACGCCGTACCCGCACCCCTCACCTAACCCGTACCCTAAGCCGTACCCTAAGCCTAACCCTAAGCCTAACCCTAACCCTAGGCTACCCTTGACTGCTTCTGCCTCCAATAGATTTCCTAAGCACTAGTGTTTTAAGGAACAGCTTAAAAAGAGAATCCTAATGTGATTTCTTTATAATGGGTGTGTTCCTTATCTTATCCTAGTGCCTAAACTCTTCTCCATGGCTGGATCCCCAAATAATACTCCTTTACGTGCTAAGGGGTATCTAGAGAGTGGGATAGGTTTACTAACTACCCTAACCCTAACGCGTACCCTAAACCTAACCCCTACCCTAACCCTAACACGTACCCTAATCCTAACCCGTACCCTAAACCGAGCCCTGACCCTAACAGTAACCCTAACCCTAACCATAACACATACCCTACGCCGTACCCGAACCCTTCCCCGAACCCGCACCCTAAGCCGTACCCTAAGCCTAACCCTAAGCCTAACCCTAACCCTTGGCTACCCTTGACTGCTTCTGCCTCCAATAGATTTCTTAAGCACTAGTGTTTTAAGGAACAGCTTAAAAAGAGAATTCTAATGTGATTTCTTTATAATGGGTGTGTTCCTTATCTTATCCTAGTGTCTAAACTCTTCTCCATGGCTGGACCCCCAAATAATATTCCTTTACGTGCTAAGGGGTATCTAGAGAGTGGGATAGGTTTACTAACTACCCTAACCCTAAAGCGTACCCTAACCCTAACCCCTACCCTAACCCTAACATGTACCCTAATCCTAACCCTTACCCTAAACCGAGCCGTAACCTTAACACTAACCCTAACCCTAACCCTAACACATACCCTACGCTGTACCCGAACCCCTCCCCGAACCCGTACCCTAAGCCGTACCCTAAGCCTAACCCTAAGCCTAACCCTATCCCTAGGCTACCCTTGACTGCTTCTGCCTCCAATAGATTTCCTAAGCACTAGTGTTTTAAGGAACAGCTTAAAAAGAGAATCCTAATGTGATTTCTTTATAATGGGTGTGTTCCTTATCTTATCCTAGTGTCTAAACTCTTCTCCATGGCTGGACCCCCAAATAATATTCCTTTACGTGCTAAGGGGTATCTAGAGAGTGGGATAGGTTTAATAACTACCCTAACCCTAACGCGTACCCTAACCCTAACCCCTACCCTAACCCTAACACGTACCCTAATCCTAACCCGTACCCTAAACCGAGCCCTAACCCTAACACTAACCCTAACCGTAACCCATACCCTACGCTGTACCCGCACCCCTCACCTAACCCGTACCCTAAGCCTTACCCTAAGCCTAACCCTAAGCCTAACCCTAACCCTAGGCTACCCTTGACTGCTTCTGCCTCCAATAGATTTCCTAAGCACTAGTGTTTTAAGGAAGAGCTTAAAAAGAGAATCCTAATGTGATTTCTTTATAATGGGTGTGTTCCTTATTTATCCTAGTGTCTAAACTCTTCTCCATGGCTGGACCCCCAAATAATATTCCTTTACGTGCTAAGGGGTATCTAGAAAGTGGGATAGGTTTAATAACTACCCTAACCCTAAAGCGTACCCTAACCCTAACCCCTACCCTAACCCTAACACGTATCCTAATCCTAACCCGTACCTGAACCGAGCCCTAACCCTAACACTAACCCTAACACTAACCCTAACGCATACCCTACGCCGTACCCGAACCCCTCCCTGAACCCGTACCCTAAGCCGTACCCTAAGCCTAACCCTAAGCCTAACCCTAACCCTACGCTACCCTTGACTGCTTCTGCCTCCAATAGATTTCCTAAGCACTAGTGTTTTAAGGAACAGCTTAAAAAGAGAATCCTAATGTGATTTCTTTATAATGGGTGTGTTCCTTATCTTATCTTAGTGTCTAAACTCTTCTCCATGGCTGCACCCCCAAATAATATTCCCTTACGTACTGAGGGGTATCTAGAGAGTGGGATAGGTTTAATAACTACCCTAACCCTAATGCGTACTCTAACCCTAACCCCTACCCTAACCCTAACACGTACCCTAATCCTAACCCGTACCCTAAACCGAGCCCTAACCCTAACACTAACCCTAACCCTAACCCTAACCCATACCCTACGCCGTACCCACACCCCTCCCCGAACCCGTACCCTAAGCCGTATCCTAAGCCGAACCCTAAGCCTAACCCTAAACCTAGGCTACCCTTGACTGCTTCTGCCTCCAATAGATTTCCTAAGCACTAGTGTTTTAAGGAACAGCTTAAAAAGAGAATCCTAATGTGATTTCTTTATAATGGGTGTGTTCCTTATCTTATCCTAGTGCCTAAACTCTTCTCCATGGCTGGATTCCCAAATAATACTCCTTTACGTGCTAAGGGGTATCTAGAGAGTGGGATAGGTTTACTAACTACCCTAACCCTAACGCGTACCCTAACCCTAACCCCTACCCTAACCCTAACACGTACCCTAATCCTAACCCGTACCCTAAACCGAGCCCTAACCCTAACACTAACCCTAACCCTAACCATAACACATACCCTACGCCGTACCCGAACTCCTCCCCGAACCCGAACCCTAAGCCGTACCCTAAGCCTAACCCTAAGCCTAACCCTAACCCTAGGCTACCCTTGACTGCTTCTGCCTCCAATAGATTTCCTAAGCACTAGTGTTTTAAGGAACAGCTTAAAATAGAATCCTAATATGATTTCTTTATAATGGGTGTGTTCCTTATCTTATCCTAGTGTCTAAACTCTTCTCCATGGCTGGACCCCCAAATAATATTCCTTTACGTGCTAAGGGGTATCTAGAGAGTGGGATAGGTTTAATAACTACCCTAACCCTAACGCGTACCCTAACCCTAACCCCTACCCTAACCCTAACACGTACCCTAATCCTAACCCGTACCCTAAACCGAGCCCTAACCCTAACACTAACCCTAACCCTAACCCTAACCCATACCCTACGCCGTACCCGCACCCCTCACCGAACCCGTACCCTAAGCCGTACCCTAAGCCTAACCCTAAGCCTAACCCTAGCCCTAGGCTACCCTTGACTGCTTCTGCCTCCAATAGATTTCCTAAGCACTAGTGTTTTAAGGAACAGCTTAAAAAGAGAATCCTAATGTGATTTCTTTATAATGGGTGTGTTCCTTATCTTATCCTAGTGCCTAAACTCTTCTCCATGGCTGGATCCCCAAATAATACTCCTTTACGTGCTAAGGGGTATCTAGAGAGTGGGATAGGTTTACTAACTACCCTAACCCTAATGCGTACCCTAACCCTAACCCCTACCCTAACCCTAACACGTACCCTAATCCTAACCCGTACCCTAAACCGAGCCCTAACCCTAACACTAACCCTAACCCTAACCATAACACATACCCTACGCCGTACCCGAACCCCTCCCCGAACCCGAACCCTAAGCCGTACCCTAAGCCTAACCCTAAGCCTAACCCTAACCCTAGGCTACCCTTGACTGCTTCTGCCTCCAATAGATTTCCTAAGCACTAGTGTTTTAAGGAACAGCTTAAAATAGAATCCTAATGTGATTTCTTTATAATGGGTGTGTTCCTTATCTTATCCTAGTGTCTAAACTCTTCTCCATGGCTGGACCCCCAAATAATATTCCTTTCCGTGCTAAGGGGTATCTAGAGAGAGGGATAGGTTTAATAACTACCCTAACCCTAACGTGTACCCTAACCCTAACCCCAACCCTAACCCTAACACGTACCCTAATCCTAACCCGTACCCTAAACCGAGCCCTAACCCTAACACTAACCCTAACCCTAACCCTAACCCATACCCTACGCCGTACCCGCACCCCTCCCCGAACCCGTACCCTAAGCCGTATCCTAAGCCGAACCCTAAGCCTAACCCTAAACCTAGGCTACCCTTGACTGCTTCTGCCTCCAATAGATTTCCTAAGCACTAGTGTTTTAAGGAACAGCTTAAAAAGAGAATCCTAATGTGATTTCTTTATAATGGGTGTGTTCCTTATCTTATCCTAGTGCCTAAACTCTTCTCCATGGCTGGATCCCCAAATAATACTCCTTTACGTGCTAAGGGGTATCTAGAGAGTGGGATAGGTTTACTAACTACCCTAAACCTAACGCGTACCCTAACCCTAACCCCTACCCTAACCCTAACACGTACCCTAATCCTAACCCGTACCCTAAACTGAGCCCTAACCCTAACACTAACCCTAACCCTAACCATAACACATACCCTACGCCGTACCCGAACCCCTCCCCGAACCCGAACCCTAAACCGTACCCTAAGCCTAACCCTAAGCCTAACCCTAACCCTAGGCTACCCTTGACTGCTTCTGCCTCCAATAGATTTCCTAAGCACTAGTGTTTTAAGGAACAGCTTAAAATAGAATCCTAATGTGATTTCTTTATAATGGGTGTGTTCCTTATCTTATCCTAGTGTCTAAACTCTTCTCCATGGCTGGACCCCCAAATAATATTCCTTTACGTGCTAAGGGGTATCTAGAGAGTGGGATAGGTTTAATAACTACCCTAACCCTAACGCGTACCCTAACCCTAACCCCTACCCTAACCGTAACACGTACCCTAATCCTAACCCGTACCCTAAACCGAGCCCTAACCCTAACACTAACCCTAACCCTAACCCTAACCCATACCCTACGCCGTACCCGCACCCCTCACCGAACCCGTACCCTAAGCCGTACCCTAAGCCTAACCCTAAGCCTAACCCTAACCCTAGGCTACCGTTGACTGCTTCTGCCTCCAATAGATTTCCTAAGCAGTAGTGTTTTAAGGAACAGCTTAAAAAGAGAATCCTAATGTGATTTCTTTATAATGGGTGTGTTCCTTATCTTATCTTAGTGTCAAAACTCTTCTCCATGGCTGCACCCCCAAATAATATTCCCTTACGTGCTAAGGGGTATCTAGAGAGTGGGATAGGTTTAATAACTACCCTAACCCTAATGCGTACTCTAACCCTAACCCCTACCCTAACCCTAACACGTACCCTAATCCTAACCCGTACCCTAAACCGAGCCCTAACCCTAACACTAACCCTAACCCTAACCCTAACCCATACCCTACGCCGTACCCGCACCCCTCACCGAACCCGTACCCTAAGCCGTACCCTAAGCCTAACCCTAAGCCTAACCCTAGCCCTAGGCTACCCTTGACTGCTTCTGCCTCCAATAGATTTCCTAAGCACTAGTGTTTTAAGGAACAGCTTAAAAAGAGAATCCTAATGTGATTTCTTTATAATGGGTGTGTTCCTTATCTTATCCTAGTGCCTAAACTCTTCTCCATGGCTGGATCCCCAAATAATACTCCTTTACGTGCTAAGGGGTATCTAGAGAGTGGGATAGGTTTACTAACTACCCTAAACCTAACGCGTACCCTAACCCTAACCCCTACCCTAACCCTAACACGTACCCTAATCCTAACCCGTACCCTAAACTGAGCCCTAACCCTAACACTAACCCTAACCCTAACCATAACACATACCCTACGCCGTACCCGAACCCCTCCCCGAACCCGAACCCTAAACCGTACCCTAAGCCTAACCCTAAGCCTAACCCTAACCCTAGGCTACCCTTGACTGCTTCTGCCTCCAATAGATTTCCTAAGCACTAGTGTTTTAAGGAACAGCTTAAAATAGAATCCTAATGTGATTTCTTTATAATGGGTGTGTTCCTTATCTTATCCTAGTGTCTAAACTCTTCTCCATGGCTGGACCCCCAAATAATATTCCTTTACGTGCTAAGGGGTATCTAGAGAGTGGGATAGGTTTAATAACTACCCTAACCCTAACGCGTACCCTAACCCTAACCCCTACCCTAACCGTAACACGTACCCTAATCCTAACCCGTACCCTAAACCGAGCCCTAACCCTAACACTAACCCTAACCCTAACCCTAACCCATACCCTACGCCGTACCCGCACCCCTCACCGAACCCGTACCCTAAGCCGTACCCTAAGCCTAACCCTAAGCCTAACCCTAACCCTAGGCTACCGTTGACTGCTTCTGCCTCCAATAGATTTCCTAAGCAGTAGTGTTTTAAGGAACAGCTTAAAAAGAGAATCCTAATGTGATTTCTTTATAATGGGTGTGTTCCTTATCTTATCTTAGTGTCAAAACTCTTCTCCATGGCTGCACCCCCAAATAATATTCCCTTACGTGCTAAGGGGTATCTAGAGAGTGGGATAGGTTTAATAACTACCCTAACCCTAATGCGTACTCTAACCCTAACCCCTACCCTAACCCTAACACGTACCCTAATCCTAACCCGTACCCTAAACCGAGCCCTAACCCTAACACTAACCCTAACCCTAACCCTAACCCATACCCTACGCCGTACCCGCACCCCTCACCGAACCCGTACCCTAAGCCGTACCCTAAGCCTAACCCTAAGCCTAACCCTAGCCCTAGGCTACCCTTGACTGCTTCTGCCTCCAATAGATTTCCTAAGCACTAGTGTTTTAAGGAACAGCTTAAAAAGAGAATCCTAATGTGATTTCTTTATAATGGGTGTGTTCCTTATCTTATCCTAGTGCCTAAACTCTTCTCCATGGCTGGATCCCCAAATAATACTCCTTTACGTGCTAAGGGGTATCTAGAGAGTGGGATAGGTTTACTAACTACCCTAACCCTAATGCGTACCCTAACCCTAACCCCTACCCTAACCCTAACACGTACCCTAATCCTAACCCGTACCCTAAACCGAGCCCTAACCCTAACACTAACCCTAACCCTAACCATAACACATACCCTACGCCGTACCCGAACCCCTCCCCGAACCCGAACCCTAAGCCGTACCCTAAGCCTAACCCTAAGCCTAACCCTAACCCTAGGCTACCCTTGACTGCTTCTGCCTCCAATAGATTTCCTAAGCACTAGTGTTTTAAGGAACAGCTTAAAATAGAATCCTAATGTGATTTCTTTATAATGGGTGTGTTCCTTATCTTATCCTAGTGTCTAAACTCTTCTCCATGGCTGGACCCCCAAATAATATTCCTTTCCGTGCTAAGGGGTATCTAGAGAGAGGGATAGGTTTAATAACTACCCTAACCCTAACGTGTACCCTAACCCTAACCCCAACCCTAACCCTAACACGTACCCTAATCCTAACCCGTACCCTAAACCGAGCCCTAACCCTAACACTAACCCTAACCCTAACCCTAACCCATACCCTACGCCGTACCCGCACCCCTCCCCGAACCCGTACCCTAAGCCGTATCCTAAGCCGAACCCTAAGCCTAACCCTAAACCTAGGCTACCCTTGACTGCTTCTGCCTCCAATAGATTTCCTAAGCACTAGTGTTTTAAGGAACAGCTTAAAAAGAGAATCCTAATGTGATTTCTTTATAATGGGTGTGTTCCTTATCTTATCCTAGTGCCTAAACTCTTCTCCATGGCTGGATCCCCAAATAATACTCCTTTACGTGCTAAGGGGTATCTAGAGAGTGGGATAGGTTTACTAACTACCCTAAACCTAACGCGTACCCTAACCCTAACCCCTACCCTAACCCTAACACGTACCCTAATCCTAACCCGTACCCTAAACTGAGCCCTAACCCTAACACTAACCCTAACCCTAACCATAACACATACCCTACGCCGTACCCGAACCCCTCCCCGAACCCGAACCCTAAACCGTACCCTAAGCCTAACCCTAAGCCTAACCCTAACCCTAGGCTACCCTTGACTGCTTCTGCCTCCAATAGATTTCCTAAGCACTAGTGTTTTAAGGAACAGCTTAAAATAGAATCCTAATGTGATTTCTTTATAATGGGTGTGTTCCTTATCTTATCCTAGTGTCTAAACTCTTCTCCATGGCTGGACCCCCAAATAATATTCCTTTACGTGCTAAGGGGTATCTAGAGAGTGGGATAGGTTTAATAACTACCCTAACCCTAACGCGTACCCTAACCCTAACCCCTACCCTAACCGTAACACGTACCCTAATCCTAACCCGTACCCTAAACCGAGCCCTAACCCTAACACTAACCCTAACCCTAACCCTAACCCATACCCTACGCCGTACCCGCACCCCTCACCGAACCCGTACCCTAAGCCGTACCCTAAGCCTAACCCTAAGCCTAACCCTAACCCTAGGCTACCGTTGACTGCTTCTGCCTCCAATAGATTTCCTAAGCAGTAGTGTTTTAAGGAACAGCTTAAAAAGAGAATCCTAATGTGATTTCTTTATAATGGGTGTGTTCCTTATCTTATCTTAGTGTCAAAACTCTTCTCCATGGCTGCACCCCCAAATAATATTCCCTTACGTGCTAAGGGGTATCTAGAGAGTGGGATAGGTTTAATAACTACCCTAACCCTAATGCGTACTCTAACCCTAACCCCTACCCTAACCCTAACACGTACCCTAATCCTAACCCGTACCCTAAACCGAGCCCTAACCCTAACACTAACCCTAACCCTAACCATAACACATACCCTACGCCGTACCCGAACCCCTCCCCGAACCCGTACCCTAAGCCGTACCCTAAGCCTAACCCTAAGCCTAACCCTAACCCTAGGCTACCCTTGACTGCTTCTGCCTCCAATAGATTTCCTAAGCACTAGTGTATGAAGGAACAGCTTAAAAAGAGAATCATAATGTGATTTCTTTATAATGGGTGTGTTCCTTACCTTATCTTAGTGTCTAAACTCTTCTCCATGGCTGCACCCCCAAATAATATTCCCTTACGTGCGAAGGGGTATCTAGAGAGTGGGATAGGTTTAATAACTACCCTAACCCTAATGCGTACTCTAACCATAACCCCTACCCTAACACTAACACGTACCCTAATCCTAACCCGTACCCTAAACCGAGCCCTAACCCTAACCCTAACCCTAACCCATACCCTACGCCGTACCCGCACCCCTCCCCAAACCCGTACCCTAAGCCGTACCCTAAGCCTAACCCTAAGCCTAACCCTAACCCTAGGCTACCCTTGACTGCTTCTGCCTCTAATAGATTTCCTAAGCACTAGTGTTTTAAGGAACAGCTGAAAAAGAGAATCCTAATGTGATTTCTTTATAATGGGTGTGTTCCTTATCTTATCCTAGTGTCTAAACTCTTCTCCATGGCTGGACCCCCAAATAATACTCCTTTACGTGCTAAGGGGTATCTAGAGAGTGGGATAGGTTTAATAACTACCCTAACACTAACGCGTACCCTAACCCTAACCCCTACCCTAACCCTAACACGTACCCTAATCCTAACCCGTACCCTAAACCGAGCCCTAACCCTAACACTAACCCTAACCCTAACCCTAACCCATACCCTACGCCGTACCCGCACCCCTCACCGAACCCGTACCCTAAGCCGTACACTAAGCCTAACCCTAAGCCTAACCCTAACCCTAGGCTACCCTTGACTGCTTCTGCCTCCAATAGATTTCCTAAGCACTAGTGTTTTAAGGAACAGCTTAAAAAGAGAATCCTAATGTGATTTCTTTATAATGGGTGTGTTCCTTACCTTATCTTAGTGTCAAAACTCTTCTCCATGGCTGCACCCCCAAATAATATTCCCTTACGTGCTAAGGGGTATCTAGAGAGTGGGATAGGTTTAATAACTACCCTAACCCTAATGCGTACTCTAACCCTAACCCCTACCCTAACCCTAACACGTACCCTAATCCTAACCCGTACCCTAAACCGAGCGCTAACCCTAACACTAACCCTAACCCTAACCATAACACATACCCTACGCCGTACCCGAACCCCTCCCCGAACCCGTACCCTAAGCCGTACCCTAAGCCTAACCCTAAGCCTAACCCTAACCCTAGGCTACCCTTGACTGCTTCTGCCTCCAATAGATTTCCTAAGCACTAGTGTATGAAGGAACAGCTTAAAAAGAGAATCCTAATGTGATTTCTTTATAATGGGTGTGTTCCTTACCTTATCTTAGTGTCTAAACTCTTCTCCATGGCTGCACCCCCAAATAATATTCCCTTACGTGCGAAGGGGTATCTAGAGAGTGGGATAGGTTTAATAACTACCCTAACCCTAATGCGTACTCTAACCATAACCCCTACCCTAACACTAACACGTACCCTAATCCTAACCCGTACCCTAAACCGAGCCCTAACCCTAACCCTAACCCTAACCCATACCCTACGCCGTACCCGCACCCCTCCCCAAACCAGTACCCTAAGCCGTACCCTAAGCCTAACCCTAAGCCTAACCCTAACCCTAGGCTACCCTTGACTGCTTCTGCCTCTAATAGATTTCCTAAGCACTAGTGTTTTAAGGAACAGCTGAAAAAGAGAATGCTAATGTGATTTCTTTATAATGGGTGTGTTCCTTATCTTATCCTAGTGTCTAAACTCTTCTCCATGGCTGAACCCCCAAATAATACTCCTTTACGTGCTAAGGGGTATCTAGAGAGTGGGATAGGTTTAATAACTACCCTAACACTAACGCGTACCCTAACCCTAACCCCTACCCTAACCCTAACACGTACCCTAATCCTATCCCGTACCCTAAACCGATCCCTAACTCTAACACTAACCCTAACCCTAACCCAAACCCATAACCTACGCCGAACCCGTACCCTAAGCCGTACCCTAAGCCTAACCCTAAGCCTAACCCTAACCCTAGGCTACCCTTGACTGCTTCTGCCTCCAATAGATTTCCTAAGCACTAGTGTTTTAAGGAACAGCTTAAAAAGAGAATCCTAATGTGATTTCTTTATAATGGGTGTGTTCCTTATCTTATCCTAGTGTCTAAACTCTTCTCCATGGCTGGACCCCCAAATAATATTCCTTTACGTGCTAAGGGGTATCTAGAGAGTGGGATAGGTTTAATAACTACCCTAACCCTAATGCGTACTCTAACCCTAACCCCTACCCTAACACTAACACGTACCCTAATCCTAATCCGTACCCTAAACCGAGCCCTAACCCTATCACTAACCCTAATCCAAACCCTAACCCATACCCTACGCCGTAACCGAACCCCTCCCCAAACCCGTACCCTAAGCGGTACGCTAAGCCTAACCCTAAGCCTAACCCTAACCCTAGGCTACCCTTGACTGCTTCTGCCTCCAATAGATTTCCTAAGCACTATTGTTTTAAGGAACAGCTTAAAAAGAGAATCCTAATGTGATTTCTTTATAATGGGTGTGTTCCTTATCTTATCCTAGTGTCTAAACTCTTCTCCATGGCTGCACCCTCAAATAATATTCCTTTACGTGCGAAGGGGTATCTAGAGAGTGGGATAAGTTTAATAACTACCCTAACCCTAACGCGTACCCTAACCCTAACCCTAACACGTACCCTAATCCTATCCCGTACCCTAAACCGAGCCCTAACCCTAACACTAACCCTAACCCTAACCCTAACCCATACCCAACGCCGTACCCGAACCCCTCCCGAAACCCGTACCCTAAGCCGTACCCTAAGCCTAACCCTAAGCCTAACCCTAACCCTTGGCTACCCTTGACTGCTTCTGCCTCCAATAGATTTCCTAAGCACTAGTGTTTTAAGGAACAGCTAAAAAAGAGAATCCTAATGTGATTTCTTTATAATGGGTGTGTTCCTTATCTTATCCTAGTGTCTAAACTCTTCTCCATGGCTGGACCCCCAAATAATATTCCTTTACGTGCTAAGGGGTATCTAGAGAGTGGGATAGGTTTAATAACTACCCTAACCCTAATGCGTACCCTAACCCTAACCCCTACCCTAACCCTAACAGGTACCCTAATCCTAACCCGTACCCTAAACCGAGCCCTAACCCTAACACTAACCCTAACCCGAACCCTAACCAATACCCTACGCCGTACCCGAACCCCTCCCCAAACCCGTACCCTAATCCGTACCCTAAGCCTAACCCTAAGCCTAACACTAACCCTAGGCTACCCTTGACTGCCTCTGCCTCCAATAGATTTCCTAAGCACTAGTGTTTTAAGGAACAGCTGAAAAAGAGAATCCTAATGTGATTTCTTTATAATGGGAGTGTTCCTTATCTTATCCTAGTGTCTAAACTCTTCTCCAAGGCTGGACCCCCAAATAATACTCCTTTACGTGCTAAGGGGTATCTAGAGAGTGGGATAGGTTTAATAACTACCCTAACACTAACGCGTACCCTAACCCTAACCCCTACCCTAACCCTAACACGTACCCTAATCCTATCCCGTACCCTAAACCGAGCCCTAAATCTAACACTAACCCTAACCCTAACCCAAACCCATAACCTACGCCGAACCCGTACCCTAAGCCGTACCCTAAGCCTAACCCTAAGCCTAACCCTAACCCTAGGCTACCCTTGACTGCTTCTGCCTCCAATAGATTTCCTAAGCACTAGTGTTTTAAGGAACAGCTTAAAAAGAGAATCCTAATGTGATTTCTTTATAATGGGTGTGTTCCTTATCTTATCCTAGTGTTTAAACTCTTCTCCATGGCTGGACCCACAAATAATATTCCTTTACATGCTAAGGGGTATCTAGAAAGTGGGATAGGTTTAATAACTACCCTAACACTAAAGCGTACCCTAACCCTAACCCCTACCCTAACCCTAACACGTATCCTAATCCTAACCCGTACCCTGAACCGAGCCCTAACCCTAACACTAACCCTAACACTAACCCTAACGCATACCCTACGCCGTACCCGAACCTCTCCCTGAACCCGTACCCTAAGCCGTACCCTAAGCCTAACCCTAAGCCTAACCCTAACCCTATGCTACCCTTGACTGCTTCTGCCTCCAATAGATTTCCTAAGCACTAGTGTTTTAAGGAACAGCTTAAAAAGAGAATCCTAATGTGATTTCTTTATAATGGGTGTGTTCCTTATCTTATCTTAGTGTCTAAACTCTTCTCCATGGCTGCACCCCCAAATAATATTCCCTTACGTGCTGAGGGATATCTAGAGAGTGGGATAGGTTTAATAACTACCCTAACCCTAATGCGTACTCTAACCCTAACCCCTACCCTAACACTAACACGTACCCTAATCCTAACCCGTACCCTAAACCGAGCCCTATCCCTAGCACTAACCCTAATCCAAACCCTAACTCATACCCTACGCCCTACGCGAACCCCTCCCCAAACCCGTACCCTAAGCGGTACGCTAAGCCTAACCCTAAGCCTAACCCTAACCCTAGGCTACCCTTGACTGCTTCTGCCTCCAATAGATTTCCTAAGCACTATTGTTTTAAGGAACAGCTTAAAAAGAGAATCCTAATGTGATTTCTTTATAATGGGTGTGTTCCTTATCTTATCCTAGTGTCTAAACTCTTCTCCATGGCTGCACCCTCAAATAATATTCCTTTACGTGCTAAGGGGTATCTAGAGAGTGGGATAGGTTTAATAACTACCCTAACGCTAATGCGTACCCTAACCCTAACCCCTACCCTAACCCTAACACGTACCCTAATCCTAACCCGTACCCTAAACCGAGGCCTAACCCTAACACTAACCCTAACCCTAACCCATACCCTACGCCGTACCCGCACCCCTCCCCGAACCCGTAGCCTAAGCCGTATCCTAAGCCGTACCCTAAGCCAAACCCTAAGCCTAACCCTAACCCTAGGCTACCCTTGACTGCTTCTGCCTCCAATAGATTTCCTAAGCACTAGTGTTTTAAGGAACAGCTTAAAAAGAGAATCCTAATGTGATTTCTTTATAATGGGTGTGTTCCTTATCTTATCCTAGTGCCTAAACTCTTCTCCATGGCTGGATCCCCAAATAATACTCCTTTACGTGCTAAGGGGTATCTAGAGAGTGGGATAGGTTTACTAACTACCCTAACCCTAACGCGTACCCTAACCCTAACCCCTACCCTAACCCTAACACGTACCCTAATCCTAACCCGTACCCTAAACCGAGCCCTGACCCTAACACTAACCCTAACCCTAACCATAACACATACCCTACGCCATACCCGAACCCCTCCCCGAACTCGAACCCTAAGCCGTACCCTAAGCCTAACCCTAAGCCTAACCCTAACCCTTGGCTACCCTTGACTGCTTCTGCCTCCAATAGATTTCCTAAGCACTAGTGTTTTAAGGAACAGCTTAAAAAGAGAATCCTAATGTGATTTCTTTATAATGGGTGTGTTCCTTATCTTATCCTAGTGTCTAAACTCTTCTCCATGGCTGGACCCCCAAATAATATTCCTTTACGTGCTAAGGGGTATCTAGAGAGTGGGATAGGTTTAATAACTACCCTAACCCTAACGCGTACCCTAACCCTAACCCCTACCCTAACCCTAACACGTACCCTAATCCTAACCCGTACTCTAAACCGAGCCCTAACCCTAACACTAACCCTAACGCTTACCCATACCCTACGCCGTACCCGCACCCCTCACCTAACCCGTACCCTAAGCCGTACCCTAAGCCTAACCCTAAGCCTAACCCTAACCCTAGGCTACCCTTGACTGCTTCTGCCTCCAATAGATTTCCTAAGCACTAGTGTTTTAAGGAACAGCTTAAAAAGAGAATCCTAATGTGATTTCTTTATAATGGGTGTGTTCCTTATCTTATCCTAGTGCCTAAACTCTTCTCCATGGCTGGATCCCCAAATAATACTCCTTTACGTGCTAAGGGGTATCTAGAGAGTGGGATACGTTTACTAACTACCCTAACCCTAACGCGTACCCTAAACCTAACCCCTACCCTAACCCTAACACGTACCCTAATCCTAACCCGTACCCTAAACCGAGCCCTGACCCTAACAGTAACCCTAACCCTAACCATAACACATACCCTACGCCGTACCCGAACCCTTCCCCGAACCCGCACCCTAAGCCGTACCCTAAGCCTAACCCTAAGCCTAACCCTAACCCTTGGCTACCCTTGACTGCTTCTGCCTCCAATAGATTTCCTAAGCACTAGTGTTTTAAGGAACAGCTTAAAAAGAGAATTCTAATGTGATTTCTTTATAATGGGTGTGTTCCTTATCTTATCCTAGTGTCTAAACTCTTCTCCATGGCTGGACCCCCAAATAATATTCCTTTACGTGCTAAGGGGTATCTAGAGAGTGGGATAGGTTTACTAACTACCCTAACCCTAAAGCGTACCCTAACCCTAACCCCTACCCTAACCCTAACATGTACCCTAATCCTAACCCTTACCCTAAACCGAGCCGTAACCTTAACACTAACCCTAACCCTAACCCTAACACATACCCTACGCTGTACCCGAACCCCTCCCCGAACCCGTACCCTAAGCCGTACCCTAAGCCTAACCCTAAGCCTAACCCTATCCCTAGGCTACCCTTGACTGCTTCTGCCTCCAATAGATTTCCTAAGCACTAGTGTTTTAAGGAACAGCTTAAAAAGAGAATCCTAATGTGATTTCTTTATAATGGGTGTGTTCCTTATCTTATCCTAGTGTCTAAACTCTTCTCCATGGCTGGACCCCCAAATAATATTCCTTTACGTGCTAAGGGGTATCTAGAGAGTGGGATAGGTTTAATAACTACCCTAACCCTAACGCGTACCCTAACCCTAACCCCTACCCTAACCCTAAAACGTACCCTAATCCTAACCCGTACCCTAAACCGAGCCCTAACCCTAACCCTAACCCTAACCCATACCCTACGCCGTACCCGCACCCCTCCCCAAACCCGTACCCTAAGCCGTACCCTAAGCCTAACCCTAAGCCTAACCCTAACCCTAGGCTACCCTTGACTGCTTCTGCCTCTAATAGATTTCCTAAGCACTAGTGTTTTAAGGAACAGCTGAAAAAGAGAATCCTAATGTGATTTCTTTATAATGGGTGTGTTCCTTATCTTATCCTAGTGTCTAAACTCTTCTCCATGGCTGGACCCCCAAATAATACTCCTTTACGTGCTAAGGGGTATCTAGAGAGTGGGATAGGTTTAATAACTACCCTAACACTAACGCGTACCCTAACCCTAACCCCTACCCTAACCCTAACACGTACCCTAATCCTAACCCGTACCCTAAACCGAGCCCTAACCCTAACACTAACCCTAACCCTAACCCTAACCCATACCCTACGCCGTACCCGCACCCCTCACCGAACCCGTACCCTAAGCCGTACACTAAGCCTAACCCTAAGCCTAACCCTAACCCTAGGCTACCCTTGACTGCTTCTGCCTCCAATAGATTTCCTAAGCACTAGTGTTTTAAGGAACAGCTTAAAAAGAGAATCCTAATGTGATTTCTTTATAATGGGTGTGTTCCTTACCTTATCTTAGTGTCAAAACTCTTCTCCATGGCTGCACCCCCAAATAATATTCCCTTACGTGCTAAGGGGTATCTAGAGAGTGGGATAGGTTTAATAACTACCCTAACCCTAATGCGTACTCTAACCCTAACCCCTACCCTAACCCTAACACGTACCCTAATCCTAACCCGTACCCTAAACCGAGCGCTAACCCTAACACTAACCCTAACCCTAACCATAACACATACCCTACGCCGTACCCGAACCCCTCCCCGAACCCGTACCCTAAGCCGTACCCTAAGCCTAACCCTAAGCCTAACCCTAACCCTAGGCTACCCTTGACTGCTTCTGCCTCCAATAGATTTCCTAAGCACTAGTGTATGAAGGAACAGCTTAAAAAGAGAATCCTAATGTGATTTCTTTATAATGGGTGTGTTCCTTACCTTATCTTAGTGTCTAAACTCTTCTCCATGGCTGCACCCCCAAATAATATTCCCTTACGTGCGAAGGGGTATCTAGAGAGTGGGATAGGTTTAATAACTACCCTAACCCTAATGCGTACTCTAACCATAACCCCTACCCTAACACTAACACGTACCCTAATCCTAACCCGTACCCTAAACCGAGCCCTAACCCTAACCCTAACCCTAACCCATACCCTACGCCGTACCCGCACCCCTCCCCAAACCAGTACCCTAAGCCGTACCCTAAGCCTAACCCTAAGCCTAACCCTAACCCTAGGCTACCCTTGACTGCTTCTGCCTCTAATAGATTTCCTAAGCACTAGTGTTTTAAGGAACAGCTGAAAAAGAGAATGCTAATGTGATTTCTTTATAATGGGTGTGTTCCTTATCTTATCCTAGTGTCTAAACTCTTCTCCATGGCTGAACCCCCAAATAATACTCCTTTACGTGCTAAGGGGTATCTAGAGAGTGGGATAGGTTTAATAACTACCCTAACACTAACGCGTACCCTAACCCTAACCCCTACCCTAACCCTAACACGTACCCTAATCCTATCCCGTACCCTAAACCGATCCCTAACTCTAACACTAACCCTAACCCTAACCCAAACCCATAACCTACGCCGAACCCGTACCCTAAGCCGTACCCTAAGCCTAACCCTAAGCCTAACCCTAACCCTAGGCTACCCTTGACTGCTTCTGCCTCCAATAGATTTCCTAAGCACTAGTGTTTTAAGGAACAGCTTAAAAAGAGAATCCTAATGTGATTTCTTTATAATGGGTGTGTTCCTTATCTTATCCTAGTGTCTAAACTCTTCTCCATGGCTGGACCCCCAAATAATATTCCTTTACGTGCTAAGGGGTATCTAGAGAGTGGGATAGGTTTAATAACTACCCTAACCCTAATGCGTACTCTAACCCTAACCCCTACCCTAACACTAACACGTACCCTAATCCTAATCCGTACCCTAAACCGAGCCCTAACCCTAGCACTAACCCTAATCCAAACCCTAACCCATACCCTACGCCGTAACCGAACCCCTCCCCAAACCCGTACCCTAAGCGGTACGCTAAGCCTAACCCTAAGCCTAACCCTAACCCTAGGCTACCCTTGACTGCTTCTGCCTCCAATAGATTTCCTAAGCACTAGTGTTTTAAGGAACAGCTTAAAAAGAGAATCCTAATGTGATTTCTTTATAATGGGTGTGTTCCTTATCTTATCCTAGTGTCTAAACTCTTCTCCATGGCTGCACCCTCAAATAATATTCCTTTACGTGCGAAGGGGTATCTAGAGAGTGGGATAAGTTTAATAACTACCCTAACCCTAACGCGTACCCTAACCCTAACCCTAACACGTACCCTAATCCTATCCCGTACCCTAAACCGAGCCCTAACCCTAACACTAACCCTAACCCTAACCCTAACCCATACCCAACGCCGTACCCGAACCCCTCCCGAAACCCGTACCCTAAGCCGTACCCTAAGCCTAACCCTAAGCCTAACCCTAACCCTTGGCTACCCTTGACTGCTTCTGCCTCCAATAGATTTCCTAAGCACTAGTGTTTTAAGGAACAGCTAAAAAAGAGAATCCTAATGTGATTTCTTTATAATGGGTGTGTTCCTTATCTTATCCTAGTGTCTAAACTCTTCTCCATGGCTGGACCCCCAAATAATATTCCTTTACGTGCTAAGGGGTATCTAGAGAGTGGGATAGGTTTAATAACTACCCTAACCCTAATGCGTACCCTAACCCTAACCCCTACCCTAACCCTAACAGGTACCCTAATCCTAACCCGTACCCTAAACCGAGCCCTAACCCTAACACTAACCCTAACCCGAACCCTAACCAATACCCTACGCCGTACCCGAACCCCTCCCCAAACCCGTACCCTAATCCGTACCCTAAGCCTAACCCTAACCCTAACACTAACCCTAGGCTACCCTTGACTGCCTCTGCCTCCAATAGATTTCCTAAGCACTAGTGTTTTAAGGAACAGCTGAAAAAGAGAATCCTAATGTGATTTCTTTATAATGGGAGTGTTCCTTATCTTATCCTAGTGTCTAAACTCTTCTCCAAGGCTGGACCCCCAAATAATACTCCTTTACGTGCTAAGGGGTATCTAGAGAGTGGGATAGGTTTAATAACTACCCTAACACTAACGCGTACCCTAACCCTAACCCCTACCCTAACCCTAACACGTACCCTAATCCTATCCCGTACCCTAAACCGAGCCCTAAATCTAACACTAACCCTAACCCTAACCCAAACCCATAACCTACGCCGAACCCGTACCCTAAGCCGTACCCTAAGCCTAACCCTAAGCCTAACCCTAACCCTAGGCTACCCTTGACTGCTTCTGCCTCCAATAGATTTCCTAAGCACTAGTGTTTTAAGGAACAGCTTAAAAAGAGAATCCTAATGTGATTTCTTTATAATGGGTGTGTTCCTTATCTTATCCTAGTGTTTAAACTCTTCTCCATGGCTGGACCCACAAATAATATTCCTTTACATGCTAAGGGGTATCTAGAAAGTGGGATAGGTTTAATAACTACCCTAACACTAAAGCGTACCCTAACCCTAACCCCTACCCTAACCCTAACACGTATCCTAATCCTAACCCGTACCCTGAACCGAGCCCTAACCCTAACACTAACCCTAACACTAACCCTAACGCATACCCTACGCCGTACCCGAACCTCTCCCTGAACCCGTACCCTAAGCCGTACCCTAAGCCTAACCCTAAGCCTAACCCTAACCCTATGCTACCCTTGACTGCTTCTGCCTCCAATAGATTTCCTAAGCACTAGTGTTTTAAGGAACAGCTTAAAAAGAGAATCCTAATGTGATTTCTTTATAATGGGTGTGTTCCTTATCTTATCTTAGTGTCTAAACTCTTCTCCATGGCTGCACCCCCAAATAATATTCCCTTACGTGCTGAGGGATATCTAGAGAGTGGGATAGGTTTAATAACTACCCTAACCCTAATGCGTACTCTAACCCTAACCCCTACCCTAACACTAACACGTACCCTAATCCTAACCCGTACCCTAAACCGAGCCCTAACCCTAGCACTAACCCTAATCCAAACCCTAACCCATACCCTACGCCCTACGCGAACCCCTCCCCAAACCCGTACCCTAAGCGGTACGCTAAGCCTAACCCTAAGCCTAACCCTAACCCTAGGCTACCCTTGACTGCTTCTGCCTCCAATAGATTTCCTAAGCACTATTGTTTTAAGGAACAGCTTAAAAAGAGAATCCTAATGTGATTTCTTTATAATGGGTGTGTTCCTTATCTTATCCTAGTGTCTAAACTCTTCTCCATGGCTGCACCCTCAAATAATATTCCTTTACGTGCTAAGGGGTATCTAGAGAGTGGGATAGGTTTAATAACTACCCTAACGCTAATGCGTACCCTAACCCTAACCCCTACCCTAACCCTAACACGTACCCTAATCCTAACCCGTACCCTAAACCGAGGCCTAACCCTAACACTAACCCTAACCCTAACCCATACCCTACGCCGTACCCGCACCCCTCCCCGAACCCGTACCCTAAGCCGTATCCTAAGCCGTACCCTAAGCCAAACCCTAAGCCTAACCCTAACCCTAGGCTACCCTTGACTGCTTCTGCCTCCAATAGATTTCCTAAGCACTAGTGTTTTAAGGAACAGCTTAAAAAGAGAATCCTAATGTGATTTCTTTATAATGGGTGTGTTCCTTATCTTATCCTAGTGCCTAAACTCTTCTCCATGGCTGGATCCCCAAATAATACTCCTTTACGTGCTAAGGGGTATCTAGAGAGTGGGATAGGTTTACTAACTACCCTAACCCTAACGCGTACCCTAACCCTAACCCCTACCCTAACCCTAACACGTACCCTAATCCTAACCCGTACCCTAAACCGAGCCCTGACCCTAACACTAACCCTAACCCTAACCATAACACATACCCTACGCCATACCCGAACCCCTCCCCGAACTCGAACCCTAAGCCGTACCCTAAGCCTAACCCTAAGCCTAACCCTAACCCTTGGCTACCCTTGACTGCTTCTGCCTCCAATAGATTTCCTAAGCACTAGTGTTTTAAGGAACAGCTTAAAAAGAGAATCCTAATGTGATTTCTTTATAATGGGTGTGTTCCTTATCTTATCCTAGTGTCTAAACTCTTCTCCATGGCTGGACCCCCAAATAATATTCCTTTACGTGCTAAGGGGTATCTAGAGAGTGGGATAGGTTTAATAACTACCCTAACCCTAACGCGTACCCTAACCCTAACCCCTACCCTAACCCTAACACGTACCCTAATCCTAACCCGTACTCTAAACCGAGCCCTAACCCTAACACTAACCCTAACGCTTACCCATACCCTACGCCGTACCCGCACCCCTCACCTAACCCGTACCCTAAGCCGTACCCTAAGCCTAACCCTAAGCCTAACCCTAACCCTAGGCTACCCTTGACTGCTTCTGCCTCCAATAGATTTCCTAAGCACTAGTGTTTTAAGGAACAGCTTAAAAAGAGAATCCTAATGTGATTTCTTTATAATGGGTGTGTTCCTTATCTTATCCTAGTGCCTAAACTCTTCTCCATGGCTGGATCCCCAAATAATACTCCTTTACGTGCTAAGGGGTATCTAGAGAGTGGGATACGTTTACTAACTACCCTAACCCTAACGCGTACCCTAAACCTAACCCCTACCCTAACCCTAACACGTACCCTAATCCTAACCCGTACCCTAAACCGAGCCCTGACCCTAACAGTAACCCTAACCCTAACCATAACACATACCCTACGCCGTACCCGAACCCTTCCCCGAACCCGCACCCTAAGCCGTACCCTAAGCCTAACCCTAAGCCTAACCCTAACCCTTGGCTACCCTTGACTGCTTCTGCCTCCAATAGATTTCCTAAGCACTAGTGTTTTAAGGAACAGCTTAAAAAGAGAATTCTAATGTGATTTCTTTATAATGGGTGTGTTCCTTATCTTATCCTAGTGTCTAAACTCTTCTCCATGGCTGGACCCCCAAATAATATTCCTTTACGTGCTAAGGGGTATCTAGAGAGTGGGATAGGTTTACTAACTACCCTAACCCTAAAGCGTACCCTAACCCTAACCCCTACCCTAACCCTAACATGTACCCTAATCCTAACCCTTACCCTAAACCGAGCCGTAACCTTAACACTAACCCTAACCCTAACCCTAACACATACCCTACGCTGTACCCGAACCCCTCCCCGAACCCGTACCCTAAGCCGTACCCTAAGCCTAACCCTAAGCCTAACCCTATCCCTAGGCTACCCTTGACTGCTTCTGCCTCCAATAGATTTCCTAAGCACTAGTGTTTTAAGGAACAGCTTAAAAAGAGAATCCTAATGTGATTTCTTTATAATGGGTGTGTTCCTTATCTTATCCTAGTGTCTAAACTCTTCTCCATGGCTGGACCCCCAAATAATATTCCTTTACGTGCTAAGGGGTATCTAGAGAGTGGGATAGGTTTAATAACTACCCTAACCCTAACGCGTACCCTAACCCTAACCCCTACCCTAACCCTAACACGTACCCTAATCCTAACCCGTACCCTAAACCGAGCCCTAACCCTAACACTAACCCTAACCCTAACCCATACCCTACGCTGTACCCGCACCCCTCACCTAACCCGTACCCTAAGCCTTACCCTAAGCCTAACCCTAAGCCTAACCCTAACCCTAGGCTACCCTTGACTGCTTCTGCCTCCAATAGATTTCCTAAGCACTACTGTTTTAAGGAACAGCTTAAAAAGAGAATCCTAATGTGATTTCTTTATAATGGGTGTGTTCCTAATTTATCCTAGTGTCTAAACTCTTCTCCATGGCTGGACCCCCAAATAATATTCCTTTACGTGCTAAGGGGTATCTAGAAAGTGGGATAGGTTTAATAACTACCCTAACCCTAAAGCGTACCCTAACCCTAACCCCTACCCTAACCCTAACACGTATCCTAATCCTAACCCGTACCTGAACCGAGCCCTAACCCTAACACTAACCCTAACACTAACCCTAACGCATACCCTACGCCGTACCCGAACCCCTCCCTGAACCCGTACCCTAAGCCGTACCCTAAGCCTAACCCTAAGCCTAACCCTAACCCTACGCTACCCTTGACTGCTTCTGCCTCCAATAGATTTCCTAAGCACTAGTGTTTTAAGGAACAGCTTAAAAAGAGAATCCTAATGTGATTTCTTTATAATGGGTGTGTTCCTTATCTTATCTTAGTGTCTAAACTCTTCTCCATGGCTGCACCCCCAAATAATATTCCCTTACGTACTGAGGGGTATCTAGAGAGTGGGATAGGTTTAATAACTACCCTAACCCTAATGCGTACTCTAACCCTAACCCCTACCCTAACACTAACACGTACCCTAATCCTAACCCGTACCCTAAACCGAGCCCTAACCCTAGCACTAACCCTAATCCAAACCCTAACCCATACCCTACGCCGTAACCGAACCCCTCCCCAAACCCGTACCCTAAGCGGTACGCTAAGCCTAACCCTAAGCCTAACCCTAACCCTAGGCTACCCTTGACTGCTTCTGCCTCCAATAGATTTCCTAAGCACTAGTGTTTTAAGGAACAGCTTAAAAAGAGAATCCTAATGTGATTTCTTTATAATGGGTGTGTTCCTTATCTTATCCTAGTGTCTAAACTCTTCTCCATGGCTGCACCCTCAAATAATATTCCTTTACGTGCTAAGGGGTATCTAGAGAGTGGGATAGGTTTAATAACTACCCTAACCCTAACGCGTACCCTAACTCTAACCCCTACCCTAACCCTAACACGTACCCTAATCCTAACCCGTACCCTAAACCGAGCCCTAACCCTAACACTAACCCTAACCCTAACCATAACACATACCCTACGCCGTACCCGAACCCCTCCCCGAACCCGAACCCTAAGCCGTACCCTAAGCCTAACCCTAAGCGTAACCCTAACCCTAGGCTACCCTTGACTGCTTCTGCCTCCAATAGATTTCCTAAGCACTAGTGTTTTAAGGAACAGCTTAAAATAGAATCCTAATGTGATTTCTTTATAATGGGTGTGTTCCTTATCTTATCCTAGTGTCTAAACTCTTCTCCATGGCTGGACCCCCAAATAATATTCCTTTCCGTGCTAAGGGGTATCTAGAGAGAGGGATAGGTTTAATAACTACCCTAACCCTAACGTGTACCCTAACCCTAACCCCAACCCTAACCCTAACACGTACCCTAATCCTAACCCGTACCCTAAACCGAGCCCTAACCCTAACACTAACCCTAACCCTAACCCTAACCCATACCCTACGCCGTACCCGCACCCCTCCCCGAACCCGTACCCTAAGCCGTATCCTAAGCCGAACCCTAAGCCTAACCCTAAACCTAGGCTACCCTTGACTGCTTCTGCCTCCAATAGATTTCCTAAGCACTAGTGTTTTAAGGAACAGCTTAAAAAGAGAATCCTAATGTGATTTCTTTATAATGGGTGTGTTCCTTATCTTATCCTAGTGCCTAAACTCTTCTCCATGGCTGGATCCCCAAATAATACTCCTTTACGTGCTAAGGGGTATCTAGAGAGTGGGATAGGTTTACTAACTACCCTAAACCTAACGCGTACCCTAACCCTAACCCCTACCCTAACCCTAACACGTACCCTAATCCTAACCCGTACCCTAAACTGAGCCCTAACCCTAACACTAACCCTAACCCTAACCATAACACATACCCTACGCCGTACCCGAACCCCTCCCCGAACCCGAACCCTAAACCGTACCCTAAGCCTAACCCTAACCCTAGGCTACCCTTGACTGCTTCTGCCTCCAATAGATTTCCTAAGCACTAGTGTTTTAAGGAACAGCTTAAAATAGAATCCTAATGTGATTTCTTTATAATGGGTGTGTTCCTTATCTTATCCTAGTGTCTAAACTCTTCTCCATGGCTGGACCCCCAAATAATATTCCTTTACGTGCTAAGGGGTATCTAGAGAGTGGGATAGGTTTAATAACTACCCTAACCCTAACGCGTACCCTAACCCTAACCCCTACCCTAACCCTAACACGTACCCTAATCCTAACCCGTACCCTAAACCGAGCCCTAACCCTAACACTAACCCTAACCCTAACCCTAACCCATACCCTACGCCGTACCCGCACCCCTCACCGAACCCGTACCCTAAGCCGTACCCTAAGCCTAACCCTAAGCCTAACCCTAACCCTAGGCTACCGTTGACTGCTTCTGCCTCCAATAGATTTCCTAAGCAGTAGTGTTTTAAGGAACAGCTTAAAAAGAGAATCCTAATGTGATTTCTTTATAATGGGTGTGTTCCTTATCTTATCTTAGTGTCAAAACTCTTCTCCATGGCTGCACCCCCAAATAATATTCCCTTACGTGCTAAGGGGTATCTAGAGAGTGGGATAGGTTTAATAACTACCCTAACCCTAATGCGTACTCTAACCCTAACCCCTACCCTAACCCTAACACGTACCCTAATCCTAACCCGTACCCTAAACCGAGCCCTAACCCTAACACTAACCCTAACCCTAACCATAACACATACCCTACGCCGTACCCGAACCCCTCCCCGAACCCGTACCCTAAGCCGTACCCTAAGCCTAACCCTAAGCCTAACCCTAACCCTAGGCTACCCTTGACTGCTTCTGCCTCCAATAGATTTCCTAAGCACTAGTGTATGAAGGAACAGCTTAAAAAGAGAATCATAATGTGATTTCTTTATAATGGGTGTGTTCCTTACCTTATCTTAGTGTCTAAACTCTTCTCCATGGCTGCACCCCCAAATAATATTCCCTTACGTGCGAAGGGGTATCTAGAGAGTGGGATAGGTTTAATAACTACCCTAACCCTAATGCGTACTCTAACCATAACCCCTACCCTAACACTAACACGTACCCTAATCCTAACCCGTACCCTAAACCGAGCCCTAACCCTAACCCTAACCCTAACCCATACCCTACGCCGTACCCGCACCCCTCCCCAAACCCGTACCCTAAGCCGTACCCTAAGCCTAACCCTAAGCCTAACCCTAACCCTAGGCTACCCTTGACTGCTTCTGCCTCTAATAGATTTCCTAAGCACTAGTGTTTTAAGGAACAGCTGAAAAAGAGAATCCTAATGTGATTTCTTTATAATGGGTGTGTTCCTTATCTTATCCTAGTGTCTAAACTCTTCTCCATGGCTGGACCCCCAAATAATACTCCTTTACGTGCTAAGGGGTATCTAGAGAGTGGGATAGGTTTAATAACTACCCTAACACTAACGCGTACCCTAACCCTAACCCCTACCCTAACCCTAACACGTACCCTAATCCTAACCCGTACCCTAAACCGAGCCCTAACCCTAACACTAACCCTAACCCTAACCCTAACCCATACCCTACGCCGTACCCGCACCCCTCACCGAACCCGTACCCTAAGCCGTACACTAAGCCTAACCCTAAGCCTAACCCTAACCCTAGGCTACCCTTGACTGCTTCTGCCTCCAATAGATTTCCTAAGCACTAGTGTTTTAAGGAACAGCTTAAAAAGAGAATCCTAATGTGATTTCTTTATAATGGGTGTGTTCCTTACCTTATCTTAGTGTCAAAACTCTTCTCCATGGCTGCACCCCCAAATAATATTCCCTTACGTGCTAAGGGGTATCTAGAGAGTGGGATAGGTTTAATAACTACCCTAACCCTAATGCGTACTCTAACCCTAACCCCTACCCTAACCCTAACACGTACCCTAATCCTAACCCGTACCCTAAACCGAGCCCTAACCCTAACACTAACCCTAACCCTAACCATAACACATACCCTACGCCGTACCCGAACCCCTCCCCGAACCCGTACCCTAAGCCGTACCCTAAGCCTAACCCTAAGCCTAACCCTAACCCTAGGCTACCCTTGACTGCTTCTGCCTCTAATAGATTTCCTAAGCACTAGTGTATGAAGGAACAGCTTAAAAAGAGAATCCTAATGTGATTTCTTTATAATGGGTGTGTTCCTTACCTTATCTTAGTGTCTAAACTCTTCTCCATGGCTGCACCCCCAAATAATATTCCCTTACGTGCGAAGGGGTATCTAGAGAGTGGGATAGGTTTAATAACTACCCTAACCCTAATGCGTACTCTAACCATAACCCCTACCCTAACACTAACACGTACCCTAATCCTAACCCGTACCCTAAACCGAGCCCTAACCCTAACCCTAACCCTAACCCATACCCTACGCCTTACCCGCACCCCTCCCCAAACCAGTACCCTAAGCCGTACCCTAAGCCTAACCCTAAGCCTAACCCTAACCCTAGGCTACCCTTGACTGCTTCTGCCTCTAATAGATTTCCTAAGCACTAGTGTTTTAAGGAACAGCTGAAAAAGAGAATGCTAATGTGATTTCTTTATAATGGGTGTGTTCCTTATCTTATCCTAGTGTCTAAACTCTTCTCCATGGCTGAACCCCCAAATAATACTCCTTTACGTGCTAAGGGGTATCTAGAGAGTGGGATAGGTTTAATAACTACCCTAACACTAACGCGTACCCTAACCCTAACCCCTACCCTAACCCTAACACGTACCCTAATCCTATCCCGTACCCTAAACCGATCCCTAACTCTAACACTAACCCTAACCCTAACCCAAACCCATAACCTACGCCGAACCCGTACCCTAAGCCGTACCCTAAGCCTAACCCTAAGCCTAACCCTAACCCTAGGCTACCCTTGACTGCTTCTGCCTCCAATAGATTTCCTAAGCACTAGTGTTTTAAGGAACAGCTTAAAAAGAGAATCCTAATGTGATTTCTTTATAATGGGTGTGTTCCTTATCTTATCCTAGTGTCTAAACTCTTCTCCATGGCTGGACCCCCAAATAATATTCCTTTACGTGCTAAGGGGTATCTAGAGAGTGGGATAGGTTTAATAACTACCCTAACCCTAATGCGTACTCTAACCCTAACCCCTACCCTAACACTAACACGTACCCTAATCCTAATCCGTACCCTAAACCGAGCCCTAACCCTAGCACTAACCCTAATCCAAACCCTAACCCATACCCTACGCCGTAACCGAACCCCTCCCCAAACCCGTACCCTAAGCGGTACGCTAAGCCTAACCCTAAGCCTAACCCTAACCCTAGGCTACCCTTGACTGCTTCTGCCTCCAATAGATTTCCTAAGCACTATTGTTTTAAGGAACAGCTTAAAAAGAGAATCCTAATGTGATTTCTTTATAATGGGTGTGTTCCTTATCTTATCCTAGTGTCTAAACTCTTCTCCATGGCTGCACCCTCAAATAATATTCCTTTACGTGCGAAGGGGTATCTAGAGAGTGGGATAGGTTTAATAACTACCCTAACCCTAACGCGTACCCTAACCCTAACCGTAACACGTACCCTAATCCTATCCCGTACCCTAAACCGAGCCCTAACCCTAACACTAACCCTAACCCTAACCCTAACCCATACCCAACGCCGTACCCGAACCCCTCCCGAAACCCGTACCCTAAGCCTAACCCTAAGCCTAACCCTAAGCCTAACCCTAACCCTTGGCTACCCTTGACTGCTTCTGCCTCCAATAGATTTCCTAAGCACTAGTGTTTTAAGGAACAGCTAAAAAAGAGAATCCTAATGTGATTTCTTTATAATGGGTGTGTTCCTTATCTTATCCTAGTGTCTAAACTCTTCTCCATGGCTGGACCCCCAAATAATATTCCTTTACGTGCTAAGGGGTATCTAGAGAGTGGGATAGGTTTAATAACTACCCTAACCCTAATGCGTACCCTAACCCTAACCCCTACCCTAACCCTAACAGGTACCCTAATCCTAACCCGTACCCTAAACCGAGCCCTAACCCTAACACTAACCCTAACCCGAACCCTAACCAATACCCTACGCCGTACCCGAACCCCTCCCCAAACCCGTACCCTAATCCGTACCCTAAGCCTAACCCTAAGCCTAACACTAACCCTAGGCTACCCTTGACTGCTTCTGCCTCCAATAGATTTCCTAAGCAGTAGTGTTTTAAGGAACAGCTGAAAAAGAGAAACCTAATGTGATTTCTTTATAATGGGAGTGTTCCTTATCTTATCCTAGTGTCTAAACTCTTCTCCAAGGCTGGACCCCCAAATAATACTCCTTTACGTGCTAAGGGGTATCTAGAGAGTGGGATAGGTTTAATAACTACCCTAACACTAACGCGTACCCTAACCCTAACCCCTACCCTAACCCTAACACGTACCCTAATCCTATCCCGTACCCTAAACCGAGCCCTAAATCTAACACTAACCCTAACCCTAACCCAAACCCATAACCTACGCCGAACCCGTACCCTAAGCCGTACCCTAAGCCTAACCCTAAGCCTAACCCTAACCCTAGGCTACCCTTGACTGCTTCTGCCTCCAATAGATTTCCTAAGCACTAGTGTTTTAAGGAACAGCTTAAAAAGAGAATCCTAATGTGATTTCTTTATAATGGGTGTGTTCCTTATCTTATCCTAGTGTTTAAACTCTTCTCCATGGCTGGACCCACAAATAATATTCCTTTACATGCTAAGGGGTATCTAGAAAGTGGGATAGGTTTAATAACTACCCTAACACTAAAGCGTACCCTAACCCTAACCCCTACCCTAACCCTAACACGTATCCTAATCCTAACCCGTAACCTGAACCGAGCCCTAACCCTAACACTAACCCTAACACTAACCCTAACGCATACCCTACGCCGTACCCGAACCTCTCCCTGAACCCGTACCCTAAGCCGTACCCTAAGCCTAACCCTAAGCCTAACCCTAACCCTATGCTACCCTTGACTGCTTCTGCCTCCAATAGATTTCCTAAGCACTAGTGTTTTAAGGAACAGCTTAAAAAGAGAATCCTAATGTGATTTCTTTATAATGGGTGTGTTCCTTATCTTATCTTAGTGTCTAAACTCTTCTCCATGGCTGCACCCCCAAATAATATTCCCTTACGTGCTGAGGGATATCTAGAGAGTGGGATAGGTTTAATAACTACCCTAACCCTAATGCGTACTCTAACCCTAACCCCTACCCTAACACTAACACGTACCCTAATCCTAACCCGTACCCTAAACCGAGCCCTAACCCTAGCACTAACCCTAATCCAAACCCTAACCCATACCCTACGCCCTACGCGAACCCCTCCCCAAACCCGTACCCTAAGCGGTACGCTAAGCCTAACCCTAAGCCTAACCCTAACCCTAGGCTACCCTTGACTGCTTCTGCCTCCAATAGATTTCCTAAGCACTATTGTTTTAAGGAACAGCTTAAAAAGAGAATCCTAATGTGATTTCTTTATAATGGGTGTGTTCCTTATCTTATCCTAGTGTCTAAACTCTTCTCCATGGCTGCACCCTCAAATAATATTCCTTTACGTGCTAAGGGGTATCTAGAGAGTGGGATAGGTTTAATAACTACCCTAACGCTAATGCGTACCCTAACCCTAACCCCTACCCTAACCCTAACACGTACCCTAATCCTAACCCGTACCCTAAACCGAGGCCTAACCCTAACACTAACCCTAACCCTAACCCATACCCTACGCCGTACCCGCACCCCTCCCCGAACCCGTACCCTAAGCCGTATCCTAAGCCGTACCCTAAGCCAAACCCTAAGCCTAACCCTAACCCTAGGCTACCCTTGACTGCTTCTGCCTCCAATAGATTTCCTAAGCACTAGTGTTTTAAGGAACAGCTTAAAAAGAGAATCCTAATGTGATTTCTTTATAATGGGTGTGTTCCTTATCTTATCCTAGTGCCTAAACTCTTCTCCATGGCTGGATCCCCAAATAATACTCCTTTACGTGCTAAGGGGTATCTAGAGAGTGGGATAGGTTTACTAACTACCCTAACCCTAACGCGTACCCTAACCCTAACCCCTACCCTAACCCTAACACGTACCCTAATCCTAACCCGTACCCTAAACCGAGCCCTGACCCTAACACTAACCCTAACCCTAACCATAACACATACCCTACGCCATACCCGAACCCCTCCCCGAACTCGAACCCTAAGCCGTACCCTAAGCCTAACCCTAAGCCTAACCCTAACCCTTGGCTACCCTTGACTGCTTCTGCCTCCAATAGATTTCCTAAGCACTAGTGTTTTAAGGAACAGCTTAAAAAGAGAATCCTAATGTGATTTCTTTATAATGGGTGTGTTCCTTATCTTATCCTAGTGTCTAAACTCTTCTCCATGGCTGGACCCCCAAATAATATTCCTTTACGTGCTAAGGGGTATCTAGAGAGTGGGATAGGTTTAATAACTACCCTAACCCTAACGCGTACCCTAACCCTAACCCCTACCCTAACCCTAACACGTACCCTAATCCTAACCCGTACTCTAAACCGAGCCCTAACCCTAACACTAACCCTAACGCTTACCCATACCCTACGCCGTACCCGCACCCCTCACCTAACCCGTACCCTAAGCCGTACCCTAAGCCTAACCCTAAGCCTAACCCTAACCCTAGGCTACCCTTGACTGCTTCTGCCTCCAATAGATTTCCTAAGCACTAGTGTTTTAAGGAACAGCTTAAAAAGAGAATCCTAATGTGATTTCTTTATAATGGGTGTGTTCCTTATCTTATCCTAGTGCCTAAACTCTTCTCCATGGCTGGATCCCCAAATAATACTCCTTTACGTGCTAAGGGGTATCTAGAGAGTGGGATACGTTTACTAACTACCCTAACCCTAACGCGTACCCTAAACCTAACCCCTACCCTAACCCTAACACGTACCCTAATCCTAACCCGTACCCTAAACCGAGCCCTGACCCTAACAGTAACCCTAACCCTAACCATAACACATACCCTACGCCGTACCCGAACCCTTCCCCGAACCCGCACCCTAAGCCGTACCCTAAGCCTAACCCTAAGCCTAACCCTAACCCTTGGCTACCCTTGACTGCTTCTGCCTCCAATAGATTTCCTAAGCACTAGTGTTTTAAGGAACAGCTTAAAAAGAGAATTCTAATGTGATTTCTTTATAATGGGTGTGTTCCTTATCTTATCCTAGTGTCTAAACTCTTCTCCATGGCTGGACCCCCAAATAATATTCCTTTACGTGCTAAGGGGTATCTAGAGAGTGGGATAGGTTTACTAACTACCCTAACCCTAAAGCGTACCCTAACCCTAACCCCTACCCTAACCCTAACATGTACCCTAATCCTAACCCTTACCCTAAACCGAGCCGTAACCTTAACACTAACCCTAACCCTAACCCTAACACATACCCTACGCTGTACCCGAACCCCTCCCCGAACCCGTACCCTAAGCCGTACCCTAAGCCTAACCCTAAGCCTAACCCTATCCCTAGGCTACCCTTGACTGCTTCTGCCTCCAATAGATTTCCTAAGCACTAGTGTTTTAAGGAACAGCTTAAAAAGAGAATCCTAATGTGATTTCTTTATAATGGGTGTGTTCCTTATCTTATCCTAGTGTCTAAACTCTTCTCCATGGCTGGACCCCCAAATAATATTCCTTTACGTGCTAAGGGGTATCTAGAGAGTGGGATAGGTTTAATAACTACCCTAACCCTAACGCGTACCCTAACCCTAACCCCTACCCTAACCCTAACACGTACCCTAATCCTAACCCGTACCCTAAACCGAGCCCTAACCCTAACACTAACCCTAACCCTAACCCATACCCTACGCTGTACCCGCACCCCTCACCTAACCCGTACCCTAAGCCTTACCCTAAGCCTAACCCTAAGCCTAACCCTAACCCTAGGCTACCCTTGACTGCTTCTGCCTCCAATAGATTTCCTAAGCACTACTGTTTTAAGGAACAGCTTAAAAAGAGAATCCTAATGTGATTTCTTTATAATGGGTGTGTTCCTTATTTATCCTAGTGTCTAAACTCTTCTCCATGGCTGGACCCCCAAATAATATTCCTTTACGTGCTAAGGGGTATCTAGAAAGTGGGATAGGTTTAATAACTACCCTAACCCTAAAGCGTACCCTAACCCTAACCCCTACCCTAACCCTAACACGTATCCTAATCCTAACCCGTACCTGAACCGAGCCCTAACCCTAACACTAACCCTAACACTAACCCTAACGCATACCCTACGCCGTACCCGAACCCCTCCCTGAACCCGTACCCTAAGCCGTACCCTAAGCCTAACCCTAAACCTAACCCTAACCCTACGCTACCCTTGACTGCTTCTGCCTCCAATAGATTTCCTAAGCACTAGTGTTTTAAGGAACAGCTTAAAAAGAGAATCCTAATGTGATTTCTTTATAATGGGTGTGTTCCTTATCTTATCTTAGTGTCTAAACTCTTCTCCATGGCTGCACCCCCAAATAATATTCCCTTACGTACTGAGGGGTATCTAGAGAGTGGGATAGGTTTAATAACTACCCTAACCCTAATGCGTACTCTAACCCTAACCCCTACCCTAACACTAACACGTACCCTAATCCTAACCCGTACCCTAAACCGAGCCCTAACCCTAGCACTAACCCTAATCCAAACCCTAACCCATACCCTACGCCGTAACCGAACCCCTCCCCAAACCCGTACCCTAAGCGGTACGCTAAGCCTAACCCTAAGCCTAACCCTAACCCTAGGCTACCCTTGACTGCTTCTGCCTCCAATAGATTTCCTAAGCACTAGTGTTTTAAGGAACAGCTTAAAAAGAGAATCCTAATGTGATTTCTTTATAATGGGTGTGTTCCTTATCTTATCCTAGTGTCTAAACTCTTCTCCATGGCTGCACCCTCAAATAATATTCCTTTACGTGCTAAGGGGTATCTAGAGAGTGGGATAGGTTTAATAACTACCCTAACCCTAACGCGTTCCCTAACTCTAACCCCTACCCTAACCCTAACACGTACCCTAATCCTAACCCGTACCCTAAACCGAGCCCTAACCCTAACACTAACCCTAACCCTAACCCTAACCCATACCCTACGCCGTACCCTCACCCCTCCCCGAACCCGTACCCTAAGCCATATCCTAAGCCGAACCCTAAGCCTAACCCTAAACCTAGGCTACCCTTGACTGCTTCTGCCTCCAATAGATTTCCTAAGCACTAGTGTTTTAAGGAACAGCTTAAAAAGAGAATCCTAATGTGATTTCTTTATAATGGGTGTGTTCCTTATCTTATCCTAGTGCCTAAACTCTTCTCCATGGCTGGATCCCCAAATAATACTCCTTTACGTGCTAAGGGGTATCTAGAGAGTGGGATAGGTTTACTAACTACCCTAACCCTAACGCGTACCCTAACCCTAACCCCTACCCTAACCCTAACACGTACCCTAATCCTAACCCGTACCCTAAACCGAGCCCTAACCCTAACACTAACCCTAACCCTAACCATAACACATACCCTATGCCGTACCCGAACCCCTCCCCGAACCCGAACCCTAAGCCATACCCTAAGCCTAACCCTAAGCCTAACCCTAAACCTAGGCTACCCTTGACTGCTTCTGCCTCCAATAGATTTCCTAAGCACTAGTGTTTTAAGGAACAGCTTAAAAAGAGAATCCTAATGTGATTTCTTTATAATGGGTGTGTTCCTTACCTTATCTTAGTGTCTAAACTCTTCTCCATGGCTGCACCCCCAAATAATATTCCCTTACGTGCGAAGGGGTATCTAGAGAGTGGGATAGGTTTAATAACTACCCTAACCCTAATGCGTACTCTAACCATAACCCCTACCCTAACACTAACACGTACCCTAATCCTAACCCGTACCCTAAACCGAGCCCTAACCCTAACCCTAACCCTAACCCATACCCTACGCCGTACCCGCACCCCTCCCCAAACCCGTACCCTGAGCCGTACCCTAAGCCTAACCCTAAGCCTAACCCTAACCCTAGGCTACCCTTGACTGCTTCTGCCTCTAATAGATTTCCTAAGCACTAGTGTTTTAAGGAACAGCTGAAAAAGAGAATCCTAATGTGATTTCTTTATAATGGGTGTGTTCCTTATCTTATCCTAGTGTCTAAACTCTTCTCCATGGCTGGACCCCCAAATAATACTCCTTTACGTGCTAAGGGGTATCTAGAGAGTGGGATAGGTTTAATAACTACCCTAACACTAACGCGTACCCTAACCCTAACCCCTACCCTAACCCTAACACGTACCCTAATCCTAACCCGTACCCTAAACCGAGCCCTAACCCTAACACTAACCCTAACCCTAACCCTAACCCATACCCTACGCTGTACCCGCACCCCTCACCGAACCCGTACCCTAAGCCGTACACTAAGCCTAACCCTAAGCCTAACCCTAACCCTAGGCTACCCTTGACTGCTTCTGCCTCCAATAGATTTCCTAAGCACTAGTGTTTTAAGGAACAGCTTAAAAAGAGAATCCTAATGTGATTTCTTTATAATGGGTGTGTTCCTTACCTTATCTTAGTGTCAAAACTCTTCTCCATGGCTGCACCCCCAAATAATATTCCCTTACGTGCTAAGGGGTATCTAGAGAGTGGGATAGGTTTAATAACTACCCTAACCCTAATGCGTACTCTAACCCTAACCCCTACCCTAACCCTAACACGTACCCTAATCCTAACCCGTACCCTAAACCGAGCCCTAACCCTAACACTAACCCTAACCCTAACCATAACACATACCCTACGCCGTACCCGAACCCCTCCCCGAACCCGTACCCTAAGCCGTACCCTAAGCCTAACCCTAAGCCTAACCCTAACCCTAGGCTACCCTTGACTGCTTCTGCCTCCAATAGATTTCCTAAGCACTAGTGTATGAAGGAACAGCTTAAAAAGAGAATCCTAATGTGATTTCTTTATAATGGGTGTGTTCCTTACCTTATCTTAGTGTCTAAACTCTTCTCCATGGCTGCACCCCCAAATAATATTCCCTTACGTGCGAAGGGGTATCTAGAGAGTGGGATAGGTTTAATAACTACCCTAACCCTAATGCGTACTCTAACCATAACCCCTACCCTAACACTAACACGTACCCTAATCCTAACCCGTACCCTAAACCGAGCCCTAACCCTAACCCTAACCCTAACCCATACCCTACGCCGTACCCGCACCCCTCCCCAAACCAGTACCCTAAGCCGTACCCTAAGCCTAACCCTAAGCCTAACCCTAACCCTAGGCTACCCTTGACTGCTTCTGCCTCTAATAGATTTCCTAAGCACTAGTGTTTTAAGGAACAGCTGAAAAAGAGAATCCTAATGTGATTTCTTTATAATGGGTGTGTTCCTTATCTTATCCTAGTGTCTAAACTCTTCTCCATGGCTGAACCCCCAAATAATACTCCTTTACGTGCTAAGGGGTATCTAGAGAGTGGGATAGGTTTAATAACTACCCTAACACTAACGCGTACCCTAACCCTAACCCCTACCCTAACCCTAACACGTACCCTAATCCTATCCCGTACCCTAAACCGATCCCTAACTCTAACACTAACCCTAACCCTAACCCAAACCCATAACCTACGCCGAACCCGTACCCTAAGCCGTACCCTAAGCCTAACCCTAAGCCTAACCCTAACCCTAGGCTACCCTTGACTGCTTCTGCCTCCAATAGATTTCCTAAGCACTAGTGTTTTAAGGAACAGCTTAAAAAGAGAATCCTAATGTGATTTCTTTATAATGGGTGTGTTCCTTATCTTATCCTAGTGTCTAAACTCTTCTCCATGGCTGGACCCCCAAATAATATTCCTTTACGTGCTAAGGGGTATCTAGAGAGTGGGATAGGTTTAATAACTACCCTAACCCTAATGCGTACTCTAACCCTAACCCCTACCCTAACACTAACACGTACCCTAATCCTAATCCGTACCCTAAACCGAGCCCTAACCCTAGCACTAACCCTAATCCAAACCCTAACCCATACCCTACGCCGTAACCGAACCCCTCCCCAAACCCGTACCCTAAGCGGTACGCTAAGCCTAACCCTAAGCCTAACCCTAACCCTAGGCTACCCTTGACTGCTTCTGCCTCCAATAGATTTCCTAAGCACTATTGTTTTAAGGAACAGCTTAAAAAGAGAATCCTAATGTGATTTCTTTATAATGGGTGTGTTCCTTATCTTATCCTAGTGTCTAAACTCTTCTCCATGGCTGCACCCTCAAATAATATTCCTTTACGTGCGAAGGGGTATCTAGAGAGTGGGATAGGTTTAATAACTACCCTAACCCTAACGCGTACCCTAACCCTAACCGTAACACGTACCCTAATCCTATCCCGTACCCTAAACCGAGCCCTAACCCTAACACTAACCCTAACCCTAACCCTAACCCATACCCAACGCCGTACCCGAACCCCTCCCGAAACCCGTACCCTAAGCCGTACCCTAAGCCTAACCCTAAGCCTAACCCTAACCCTTGGCTACCCTTGACTGCTTCTGCCTCCAATAGATTTCCTAAGCACTAGTGTTTTAAGGAACAGCTAAAAAAGAGAATCCTAATGTGATTTCTTTATAATGGGTGTGTTCCTTATCTTATCCTAGTGTCTAAACTCTTCTCCATGGCTGGACCCCCAAATAATATTCCTTTACGTGCTAAGGGGTATCTAGAGAGTGGGATAGGTTTAATAACTACCCTAACCCTAATGCGTACCCTAACCCTAACCCCTACCCTAACCCTAACACGTACCCTAATCCTAACCCGTACCCTAAACCGAGCCCTAACCCTAACACTAACCCTAACCCGAACCCTAACCAATACCCTACGCCGTACCCGAACCCCTCCCCAAACCCGTACCCTAATCCGTACCCTAAGCCTAACCCTAAGCCTAACACTAACCCTAGGCTACCCTTGACTGCTTCTGCCTCCAATAGATTTCCTAAGCACTAGTGTTTTAAGGAACAGCTGAAAAAGAGAATCCTAATGTGATTTCTTTATAATGGGAGTGTTCCTTATCTTATCCTAGTGTCTAAACTCTTCTCCAAGGCTGGACCCCCAAATAATACTCCTTTACGTGCTAAGGGGTATCTAGAGAGTGGGATAGGTTTAATAACTACCCTAACACTAACGCGTACCCTAACCCTAACCCCTACCCTAACCCTAACACGTACCCTAATCCTATCCCGTACCCTAAACCGAGCCCTAAATCTAACACTAACCCTAACCCTAACCCAAACCCATAACCTACGCCGAACCCGTACCCTAAGCCGTACCCTAAGCCTAACCCTAAGCCTAACCCTAACCCTAGGCTACCCTTGACTGCTTCTGCCTCCAATAGATTTCCTAAGCACTAGTGTTTTAAGGAACAGCTTAAAAAGAGAATCCTAATGTGATTTCTTTATAATGGGTGTGTTCCTTATCTTATCCTAGTGTTTAAACTCTTCTCCATGGCTGGACCCACAAATAATATTCCTTTACATGCTAAGGGGTATCTAGAAAGTGGGATAGGTTTAATAACTACCCTAACACTAAAGCGTACCCTAACCCTAACCCCTACCCTAACCCTAACACGTATCCTAATCCTAACCCGTACCCTGAACCGAGCCCTAACCCTAACACTAACCCTAACACTAACCCTAACGCATACCCTACGCCGTACCCGAACCTCTCCCTGAACCCGTACCCTAAGCCGTACCCTAAGCCTAACCCTAAGCCTAACCCTAACCCTATGCTACCCTTGACTGCTTCTGCCTCCAATAGATTTCCTAAGCACTAGTGTTTTAAGGAACAGCTTAAAAAGAGAATCCTAATGTGATTTCTTTATAATGGGTGTGTTCCTTATCTTATCTTAGTGTCTAAACTCTTCTCCATGGCTGCACCCCCAAATAATATTCCCTTACGTGCTGAGGGATATCTAGAGAGTGGGATAGGTTTAATAACTACCCTAACCCTAATGCGTACTCTAACCCTAACCCCTACCCTAACACTAACACGTACCCTAATCCTAACCCGTACCCTAAACCGAGCCCTAACCCTAGCACTAACCCTAATCCAAACCCTAACCCATACCCTACGCCCTACGCGAACCCCTCCCCAAACCCGTACCCTAAGCGGTACGCTAAGCCTAACCCTAAGCCTAACCCTAACCCTAGGCTACCCTTGACTGCTTCTGCCTCCAATAGATTTCCTAAGCACTATTGTTTTAAGGAACAGCTTAAAAAGAGAATCCTAATGTGATTTCTTTATAATGGGTGTGTTCCTTATCTTATCCTAGTGTCTAAACTCTTCTCCATGGCTGCACCCTCAAATAATATTCCTTTACGTGCTAAGGGGTATCTAGAGAGTGGGATAGGTTTAATAACTACCCTAACGCTAACGCGTACCCTAACCCTAACCCCTACCCTAACCCTAACACGTACCCTAATCCTAACCCGTACCCTAAACCGAGGCCTAACCCTAACACTAACCCTAACTCTAACCCATACCCTACGCCGTACCCGCACCCCTCCCCGAACCCGTACCCTAAGCCGTATCCTAAGCCGTACCCTAAGCCAAACCCTAAGCCTAACCCTAACCCTAGGCTACCCTTGACTGCTTCTGCCTCCAATAGATTTCCTAAGCACTAGTGTTTTAAGGAACAGCTTAAAAAGAGAATCCTAATGTGATTTCTTTATAATGGGTGTGTTCCTTATCTTATCCTAGTGCCTAAACTCTTCTCCATGGCTGGATCCCCAAATAATACTCCTTTACGTGCTAAGGGGTATCAAGAGAGTGGGATAGGTTTACTAACTACCCTAACCCTAACGCGTACCCTAACCCTAACCCCTACCCTAACCCTAACACGTACCCTAATCCTAACCCGTACCCTAAACCGAGCCCTGACCCTAACACTAACCCTAACCCTAACCATAACACATACCCTACGCCATACCCGAACCCCTCCCCGAACTCGAACCCTAAGCCGTACCCTAAGCCTAACCCTAAGCCTAACCCTAACCCTTGGCTACCCTTGACTGCTTCTGCCTCCAATAGATTTCCTAAGCACTAGTGTTTTAAGGAACAGCTTAAAAAGAGAATCCTAATGTGATTTCTTTATAATGGGTGTGTTCCTTATCTTATCCTAGTGTCTAAACTCTTCTCCATGGCTGGACCCCCAAATAATATTCCTTTACGTGCTAAGGGGTATCTAGAGAGTGGGATAGGTTTAATAACTACCCTAACCCTAACGCGTACCCTAACCCTAACCCCTACCCTAACCCTAACACGTACCCTAATCCTAACCCGTACTCTAAACCGAGCCCTAACCCTAACACTAACCCTAACGCTTACCCATACCCTACGCCGTACCCGCACCCCTCACCTAACCCGTACCCTAAGCCGTACCCTAAGCCTAACCCTAAGCCTAACCCTAACCCTAGGCTACCCTTGACTGCTTCTGCCTCCAATAGATTTCCTAAGCACTAGTGTTTTAAGGAACAGCTTAAAAAGAGAATCCTAATGTGATTTCTTTATAATGGGTGTGTTCCTTATCTTATCCTAGTGCCTAAACTCTTCTCCATGGCTGGATCCCCAAATAATACTCCTTTACGTGCTAAGGGGTATCTAGAGAGTGGGATAGGTTTACTAACTACCCTAACCCTAACGCGTACCCTAAACCTAACCCCTACCCTAACCCTAACACGTACCCTAATCCTAACCCGTACCCTAAACCGAGCCCTGACCCTAACAGTAACCCTAACCCTAACCATAACACATACCCTACGCCGTACCCGAACCCTTCCCCGAACCCGCACCCTAAGCCGTACCCTAAGCCTAACCCTAAGCCTAACCCTAACCCTTGGCTACCCTTGACTGCTTCTGCCTCCAATAGATTTCCTAAGCACTAGTGTTTTAAGGAACAGCTTAAAAAGAGAATTCTAATGTGATTTCTTTATAATGGGTGTGTTCCTTATCTTATCCTAGTGTCTAAACTCTTCTCCATGGCTGGACCCCCAAATAATATTCCTTTACGTGCTAAGGGGTATCTAGAGAGTGGGATAGGTTTACTAACTACCCTAACCCTAAAGCGTACCCTAACCCTAACCCATACCCTAACCCTAACATGTACCCTAATCCTAACCCTTACCCTAAACCGAGCCGTAACCTTAACACTAACCCTAACCCTAACCCTAACACATACCCTACGCTGTACCCGAACCCCTCCCCGAACCCGTACCCTAAGCCGTACCCTAAGCCTAACCCTAAGCCTAACCCTATCCCTAGGCTACCCTTGACTGCTTCTGCCTCCAATAGATTTCCTAAGCACTAGTGTTTTAAGGAACAGCTTAAAAAGAGAATCCTAATGTGATTTCTTTATAATGGGTGTGTTCCTTATCTTATCCTAGTGTCTAAACTCTTCTCCATGGCTGGACCCCCAAATAATACTCCTTTACGTGCTAAGGGGTATCTAGAGAGTGGGATAGGTTTAATAACTACCCTAACACTAACGCGTACCCTAACCCTAACCCCTACCCTAACCCTAACACGTACCCTAATCCTAACCCGTACCCTAAACCGAGCCCTAACCCTAACACTAACCCTAACCCTAACCCTAACCCATACCCTACGCCGTACCCGCACCCCTCACGGAACCCGTACCCTAAGCCGTACACTAAGCCTAACCCTAAGCCTAACCCTAACCCTTGGCTACCCTTGACTGCTTCTGCCTCTAATAGATTTCCTAAGCACTAGTGTTTTAAGGAACAGCTGAAAAAGAGAATCCTAATGTGATTTCTTTATAATGGGTGTGTTCCTTATCTTATCCTAGTGTCTAAACTCTTCTCCATGGCTGGACCCCCAAATAATACTCCTTTACGTGCTAAGGGGTATCTAGAGAGTGGGATAGGTTTAATAACTACCCTAACACTAACGCGTACCCTAACCCTAACCCGTACCCTAACCCTAACACGTACCCTAATCCTAACCCGTACCCTAAACCGAGCCCTAACCCTAACACTAACCCTAACCCTAACCCTAACCCATACCCTACGCCGTACCCGCACCCCTCACCGAACCCGTACCCTAAGCCGTACACTAAGCCTAACCCTAAGCCTAACCCTAACCCTAGGCTACCCTTGACTGCTTCTGCCTCCAATAGATTTCCTAAGCACTAGTGTTTTAAGGAACAGCTTAAAAAGAGAATCCTAATGTGATTTCTTTATAATGGGTGTGTTCCTTACCTTATCTTAGTGTCTAAACTCTTCTCCATGGCTGCACCCCCAAATAATATTCCCTTACGTGCTAAGGGGTATCTAGAGAGTGGGATAGGTTTAATAACTACCCTAACCCTAATGCGTACTCTAACCCTAACCCCTACCCTAACCCTAACACGTACCCTAATCCTAACCCGTACCCTAAACCGAGCCCTAACCCTAACACTAACCCTAACCCTAACCATAACACATACCCTACGCCGTACCCGAACCCCTCCCCGAACCCGTACCCTAAGCCGTACCCTAAGCCTAACCCTAAGCCTAACCCTAACCCTAGGCTACCCTTGACTGCTTCTGCCTCCAATAGATTTCCTAAGCACTAGTGTATGAAGGAACAGCTTAAAAAGAGAATCCTAATGTGATTTCTTTATAATGGGTGTGTTCCTTACCTTATCTTAGTGTCTAAACTCTTCTCCATGGCTGCACCCCCAAATAATATTCCCTTACGTGCGAAGGGGTATCTAGAGAGTGGGATAGGTTTAATAACTACCCTAACCCTAATGCGTACTCTAACCATAACCCCTACCCTAACACTAACACGTACCCTAATCCTAACCCGTACCCTAAACCGAGCCCTAACCCTAACCCTAACCCTAACCCATACCCTACGCCGTACCCGCACCCCTCCCCAAACCAGTACCCTAAGCCGTACCCTAAGCCTAACCCTAAGCCTAACCCTAACCCTAGGCTACCCTTGACTGCTTCTGCCTCTAATAGATTTCCTAAGCACTAGTGTTTTAAGGAACAGCTGAAAAAGAGAATCCTAATGTGATTTCTTTATAATGGGTGTGTTCCTTATCTTATCCTAGTGTCTAAACTCTTCTCCATGGCTGAACCCCCAAATAATACTCCTTTACGTGCTAAGGGGTATCTAGAGAGTGGGATAGGTTTAATAACTACCCTAACACTAACGCGTACCCTAACCCTAACCCCTACCCTAACCCTAACACGTACCCTAATCCTATCCCGTACCCTAAACCGATCCCTAACTCTAACACTAACCCTAACCCTAACCCAAACCCATAACCTACGCCGAACCCGTACCCTAAGCCGTACCCTAAGCCTAACCCTAAGCCTAACCCTAACCCTAGGCTACCCTTGACTGCTTCTGCCTCCAATAGATTTCCTAAGCACTAGTGTTTTAAGGAACAGCTTAAAAAGAGAATCCTAATGTGATTTCTTTATAATGGGTGTGTTCCTTATCTTATCCTAGTGTCTAAACTCTTCTCCATGGCTGGACCCCCAAATAATATTCCTTTACGTGCTAAGGGGTATCTAGAGAGTGGGATAGGTTTAATAACTACCCTAACCCTAATGCGTACTCTAACCCTAACCCCTACCCTAACACTAACACGTACCCTAATCCTAATCCGTACCCTAAACCGAGCCCTAACCCTAGCACTAACCCTAATCCAAACCCTAACCCATACCCTACGCCGTAACCGAACCCCTCCCCAAACCCGTACCCTAAGCGGTACGCTAAGCCTAACCCTAAGCCTAACCCTAACCCTAGGCTACCCTTGACTGCTTCTGCCTCCAATAGATTTCCTAAGCACTATTGTTTTAAGGAACAGCTTAAAAAGAGAATCCTAATGTGATTTCTTTATAATGGGTGTGTTCCTTATCTTATCCTAGTGTCTAAACTCTTCTCCATGGCTGCACCCTCAAATAATATTCCTTTACGTGCGAAGGGGTATCTAGAGAGTGGGATAGGTTTAATAACTACCCTAACCCTAACGCGTACCCTAACCCTAACCCTAACACGTACCCTAATCCTATCCCGTACCCTAAACCGAGCCCTAACCCTAACACTAACCCTAACCCTAACCCTAACCCATACCCAACGCCGTACCCGAACCCCTCCCGAAACCCGTACCCTAAGCCGTACCCTAAGCCTAACCCTAAGCCTAACCCTAACCCTTGGCTACCCTTGACTGCTTCTGCCTCCAATAGATTTCCTAAGCACTAGTGTTTTAAGGAACAGCTAAAAAAGAGAATCCTAATGTGATTTCTTTATAATGGGTGTGTTCCTTATCTTATCCTAGTGTCTAAACTCTTCTCCATGGCTGGACCCCCAAATAATATTCCTTTACGTGCTAAGGGGTATCTAGAGAGTGGGATAGGTTTAATAACTACCCTAACCCTAATGCGTACCCTAACCCTAACCCCTACCCTAACCCTAACACGTACCCTAATCCTAACCCGTACCCTAAACCGAGCCCTAACCCTAACACTAACCCTAACCCGAACCCTAACCAATACCCTACGCCGTACCCGAACCCCTCCCCAAACCCGTACCCTAATCCGTACCCTAAGCCTAACCCTAAGCCTAACACTAACCCTAGGCTACCCTTGACTGCTTCTGCCTCCAATAGATTTCCTAAGCACTAGTGTTTTAAGGAACAGCTGAAAAAGAGAATCCTAATGTGATTTCTTTATAATGGGAGTGTTCCTTATCTTATCCTAGTGTCTAAACTCTTCTCCAAGGCTGGACCCCCAAATAATACTCCTTTACGTGCTAAGGGGTATCTAGAGAGTGGGATAGGTTTAATAACTACCCTAACACTAACGCGTACCCTAACCCTAACCCCTACCCTAACCCTAACACGTACCCTAATCCTATCCCGTACCCTAAACCGAGCCCTAAATCTAACACTAACCCTAACCCTAACCCAAACCCATAACCTACGCCGAACCCGTACCCTAAGCCGTACCCTAAGCCTAACCCTAAGCCTAACCCTAACCCTAGGCTACCCTTGACTGCTTCTGCCTCCAATGGATTTCCTAAGCACTAGTGTTTTAAGGAACAGCTTAAAAAGAGAATCCTAATGTGATTTCTTTATAATGGGTGTGTTCCTTATCTTATCCTAGTGTTTAAACTCTTCTCCATGGCTGGACCCACAAATAATATTCCTTTACATGCTAAGGGGTATCTAGAAAGTGGGATAGGTTTAATAACTACCCTAACACTAAAGCGTACCCTAACCCTAACCCCTACCCTAACCCTAACACGTATCCTAATCCTAACCCGTACCCTGAACCGAGCCCTAACCCTAACACTAACCCTAACACTAACCCTAACGCATACCCTACGCCGTACCCGAACGTCTCCCTGAACCCGTACCCTAAGCCGTACCCTAAGCCTAACCCTAAGCCTAACCCTAACCCTATGCTACCCTTGACTGCTTCTGCCTCCAATAGATTTCCTAAGCACTAGTGTTTTAAGGAACAGCTTAAAAAGAGAATCCTAATGTGATTTCTTTATAATGGGTGTGTTCCTTATCTTATCTTAGTGTCTAAACTCTTCTCCATGGCTGCACCCCCAAATAATATTCCCTTACGTGCTGAGGGATATCTAGAGAGTGGGATAGGTTTAATAACTACCCTAACCCTAATGCGTACTCTAACCCTAACCCCTACCCTAACACTAACACGTACCCTAATCCTAACCCGTACCCTAAACCGAGCCCTAACCCTAGCACTAACCCTAATCCAAACCCTAACCCATACCCTACGCCCTACGCGAACCCCTCCCCAAACCCGTACCCTAAGCGGTACGCTAAGCCTAACCCTAAGCCTAACCCTAACCCTAGGCTACCCTTGACTGCTTCTGCCTCCAATAGATTTCCTAAGCACTATTGTTTTAAGGAACAGCTTAAAAAGAGAATCCTAATGTGATTTCTTTATAATGGGTGTGTTCCTTATCTTATCCTAGTGTCTAAACTCTTCTCCATGGCTGCACCCTCAAATAATATTCCTTTACGTGCTAAGGGGTATCTAGAGAGTGGGATAGGTTTAATAACTACCCTAACGCTAACGCGTACCCTAACCCTAACCCCTACCCTAACCCTAACACGTACCCTAATCCTAACCCGTACCCTAAACCGAGGCCTAACCCTAACACTAACCCTAACCCTAACCCATACCCTACGCCGTACCCGCACCCCTCCCCGAACCCGTACCCTAAGCCGTATCCTAAGCCGTACCCTAAGCCAAACCCTAAGCCTAACCCTAACCCTAGGCTACCCTTGACTGCTTCTGCCTCCAATAGATTTCCTAAGCACTAGTGTTTTAAGGAACAGCTTAAAAAGAGAATCCTAATGTGATTTCTTTATAATGGGTGTGTTCCTTATCTTATCCTAGTGCCTAAACTCTTCTCCATGGCTGGATCCCCAAATAATACTCCTTTACGTGCTAAGGGGTATCTAGAGAGTGGGATAGGTTTACTAACTACCCTAACCCTAACGCGTACCCTAACCCTAACCCCTACCCTAACCCTAACACGTACCCTAATCCTAACCCGTACCCTAAACCGAGCCCTGACCCTAACACTAACCCTAACCCTAACCATAACACATACCCTACGCCATACCCGAACCCCTCCCCGAACTCGAACCCTAAGCCGTACCCTAAGCCTAACCCTAAGCCTAACCCTAACCCTTGGCTACCCTTGACTGCTTCTGCCTCCAATAGATTTCCTAAGCACTAGTGTTTTAAGGAACAGCTTAAAAAGAGAATCCTAATGTGATTTCTTTATAATGGGTGTGTTCCTTATCTTATCCTAGTGTCTAAACTCTTCTCCATGGCTGGACCCCCAAATAATATTCCTTTACGTGCTAAGGGGTATCTAGAGAGTGGGATAGGTTTAATAACTACCCTAACCCTAACGCGTACCCTAACCCTAACCCCTACCCTAACCCTAACACGTACCCTAATCCTAACCCGTACTCTAAACCGAGCCCTAACCCTAACACTAACCCTAACGCTTACCCATACCCTACGCCGTACCCGCACCCCTCACCTAACCCGTACCCTAAGCCGTACCCTAAGCCTAACCCTAAGCCTAACCCTAACCCTAGGCTACCCTTGACTGCTTCTGCCTCCAATAGATTTCCTAAGCACTAGTGTTTTAAGGAACAGCTTAAAAAGAGAATCCTAATGTGATTTCTTTATAATGGGTGTGTTCCTTATCTTATCCTAGTGCCTAAACTCTTCTCCATGGCTGGATCCCCAAATAATACTCCTTTACGTGCTAAGGGGTATCTAGAGAGTGGGATAGGTTTACTAACTACCCTAACCCTAACGCGTACCCTAAACCTAACCCCTACCCTAACCCTAACACGTACCCTAATCCTAACCCGTACCCTAAACCGAGCCCTGACCCTAACAGTAACCCTAACCCTAACCATAACACATACCCTACGCCGTACCCGAACCCTTCCCCGAACCCGCACCCTAAGCCGTACCCTAAGCCTAACCCTAAGCCTAACCCTAACCCTTGGCTACCCTTGACTGCTTCTGCCTACAATAGATTTCCTAAGCACTAGTGTTTTAAGGAACAGCTTAAAAAGAGAATTCTAATGTGATTTCTTTATAATGGGTGTGTTCCTTATCTTATCCTAGTGTCTAAACTCTTCTCCATGGCTGGACCCCCAAATAATACTCCTTTACGTGCTAAGGGGTATCTAGAGAGTGGGATAGGTTTACTAACTACCCTAACCCTAAAGCGTACCCTAACCCTAACCCCTACCCTAACCCTAACATGTACCCTAATCCTAACCCTTACCCTAAACCGAGCCGTAACCTTAACACTAACCCTAACCCTAACCCTAACACATACCCTACGCTGTACCCGAACCCCTCCCCGAACCCGTACCCTAAGCCGTACCCTAAGCCTAACCCTAAGCCTAACCCTAACCCTAGGCTACCCTTGACTGCTTCTGCCTCCAATAGATTTCCTAAGCACTAGTGTTTTAAGGAACAGCTTAAAAAGAGAATCCTAATGTGATTTCTTTATAATGGGTGTGTTCCTTATCTTATCCTAGTGTCTAAACTCTTCTCCATGGCTGGACCCCCAAATAATATTCCTTTACGTGCTAAGGGGTATCTAGAGAGTGGGATAGGTTTAATAACTACCCTAACCCTAACGCGTACCCTAACCCTAACCCCTACCCTAACCCTAACACGTACCCTAATCCTAACCCGTACCCTAAACCGAGCCCTAACCCTAACACTAACCCTAACCCTAACCCATACCCTACGCTGTACCCGCACCCCTCACCTAACCCGTACCCTAAGCCTTACCCTAAGCCTAACCCTAAGCCTAACCCTAACCCTAGGCTACCCTTGACTGCTTCTGCCTCCAATAGATTTCCTAAGCACTACTGTTTTAAGGAACAGCTTAAAAAGAGAATCCTAATGTGATTTCTTTATAATGGGTGTGTTCCTTATTTATCCTAGTGTCTAAACTCTTCTCCATGGCTGGACCCCCAAATAATATTCCTTTACGTGCTAAGGGGTATCTAGAAAGTGGGATAGGTTTAATAACTACCCTAACCCTAAAGCGTACCCTAACCCTAACCCCTACCCTAACCCTAACACGTATCCTAATCCTAACCCGTACCTGAACCGAGCCCTAACCCTAACACTAACCCTAACACTAACCCTAACGCATACCCTACGCCGTACCCGAACCCCTCCCTGAACCCGTACCCTAAGCCGTACCCTAAGCCTAACCCTAAGCCTAACCCTAACCCTACGCTACCCTTGACTGCTTCTGCCTCCAATAGATTTCCTAAGCACTAGTGTTTTAAGGAACAGCTTAAAAAGAGAATCCTAATGTGATTTCTTTATAATGGGTGTGTTCCTTATCTTATCTTAGTGTCTAAACTCTTCTCCATGGCTGCACCCCCAAATAATATTCCCTTACGTACTGAGGGGTATCTAGAGAGTGGGATAGGTTTAATAACTACCCTAACCCTAATGCGTACTCTAACCCTAACCCCTACCCTAACACTAACACGTACCCTAATCCTAACCCGTACCCTAAACCGAGCCCTAACCCTAGCACTAACCCTAATCCAAACCCTAACCCATACCCTACGCCGTAACCGAACCCCTCCCCAAACCCGTACCCTAAGCGGTACGCTAAGCCTAACCCTAAGCCTAACCCTAACCCTAGGCTACCCTTGACTGCTTCTGCCTCCAATAGATTTCCTAAGCACTAGTGTTTTAAGGAACAGCTTAAAAAGAGAATCCTAATGTGATTTCTTTATAATGGGTGTGTTCCTTATCTTATCCTAGTGCCTAAACTCTTCTCCATGGCTGGATCCCCAAATAATACTCCTTTACGTGCTAAGGGGTATCTAGAGAGTGGGATAGGTTTACTAACTACCCTAACCCTAACGCGTACCCTAACCCTAACCCCTACCCTAACCCTAACACGTACCCTAATCCTAACCCGTACCCTAAACCGAGCCCTAACCCTAACACTAACCCTAACCCTAACCATAACACATACCCTACGCCGTACCCGAACCCCTCCCCGAACCCGAACCCTAAGCCATACCCTAAGCCTAACCCTAAGCCTAACCCTAAACCTAGGCTACCCTTGACTGCTTCTGCCTCCAATAGATTTCCTAAGCACTAGTGTTTTAAGGAACAGCTTAAAAAGAGAATCCTAATGTGATTTCTTTATAATGGGTGTGTTCCTTACCTTATCTTAGTGTCTAAACTCTTCTCCATGGCTGCACCCCCAAATAATATTCCCTTACGTGCGAAGGGGTATCTAGAGAGTGGGATAGGTTTAATAACTACCCTAACCCTAATGCGTACTCTAACCATAACCCCTACCCTAACACTAACACGTACCCTAATCCTAACCCGTACCCTAAACCGAGCCCTAACCCTAACCCTAACCCTAACCCATACCCTACGCCGTACCCGCACCCCTCCCCAAACCCGTACCCTAAGCCGTACCCTAAGCCTAACCCTAAGCCTAACCCTAACCCTAGGCTACCCTTGACTGCTTCTGCCTCTAATAGATTTCCTAAGCACTAGTGTTTTAAGGAACAGCTGAAAAAGAGAATCCTAATGTGATTTCTTTATAATGGGTGTGTTCCTTATCTTATCCTAGTGTCTAAACTCTTCTCCATGGCTGGACCCCCAAATAATACTCCTTTACGTGCTAAGGGGTATCTAGAGAGTGGGATAGGTTTAATAACTACCCTAACACTAACGCGTACCCTAACCCTAACCCCTACCCTAACCCTAACACGTACCCTAATCCTAACCCGTACCCTAAACCGAGCCCTAACCCTAACACTAACCCTAACCCTAACCCTAACCCATACCCTACGCCGTACCCGCACCCCTCACCGAACCCGTACCCTAAGCCGTACACTAAGCCTAACCCTAAGCCTAACCCTAACCCTAGGCTACCCTTGACTGCTTCTGCCTCCAATAGATTTCCTAAGCACTAGTGTTTTAAGGAACAGCTTAAAAAGAGAATCCTAATGTGATTTCTTTATAATGGGTGTGTTCCTTACCTTATCTTAGTGTCAAAACTCTTCTCCATGGCTGCACCCCCAAATAATATTCCCTTACGTGCTAAGGGGTATCTAGAGAGTGGGATAGGTTTAATAACTACCCTAACCCTAATGCGTACTCTAACCCTAACCCCTACCCTAACCCTAACACGTACCCTAATCCTAACCCGTACCCTAAACCGAGCCCTAACCCTAACACTAACCCTAACCCTAACCATAACACATACCCTACGCCGTACCCGAACCCCTCCCCGAACCCGTACCCTAAGCCGTACCCTAAGCCTAACCCTAAGCCTAACCCTAACCCTAGGCTACCCTTGACTGCTTCTGCCTCCAATAGATTTCCTAAGCACTAGTGTATGAAGGAACAGCTTAAAAAGAGAATCCTAATGTGATTTCTTTATAATGGGTGTGTTCCTTACCTTATCTTAGTGTCTAAACTCTTCTCCATGGCTGCACCCCCAAATAATATTCCCTTACGTGCGAAGGGGTATCTAGAGAGTGGGATAGGTTTAATAACTACCCTAACCCTAATGCGTACTCTAACCATAACCCCTACCCTAACACTAACACGTACCCTAATCCTAACCCGTACCCTAAACCGAGCCCTAACCCTAACCCTAACCCAAACCCATACCCTACGCCGTACCCGCACCCCTCCCCAAACCAGTACCCTAAGCCGTACCCTAAGCCTAACCCTAAGCCTAACCCTAACCCTAGGCTACCCTTGACTGCTTCTGCCTCTAATAGATTTCCTAAGCACTAGTGTTTTAAGGAACAGCTGAAAAAGAGAATGCTAATCTGATTTCTTTATAATGGGTGTGTTCCTTATCTTATCCTAGTGTCTAAACTCTTCTCCATGGCTGGACCCCCAAATAATATTCCTTTACGTGCTAAGGGGTATCTAGAGAGTGGGATAGGTTTAATAACTACCCTAACCCTAATGCGTACCCTAACCCTAACCCCTACCCTAACCCTAACACGTACCCTAATCCTAACCCGTACCCTAAACCGAGCCCTAACCCTAACACTAACCCTAACCCGAACCCTAACCAATACCCTACGCCGTACCCGAACCCCTCCCCAAACCCGTACCCTAATCCGTACCCTAAGCCTAACCCTAAGCCTAACACTAACCCTAGGCTACCCTTGACTGCTTCTGCCTCCAATAGATTTCCTAAGCACTAGTGTTTTAAGGAACAGCTGAAAAAGAGAATCCTAATGTGATTTCTTTATAATGGGAGTGTTCCTTATCTTATCCTAGTGTCTAAACTCTTCTCCAAGGCTGGACCCCCAAATAATACTCCTTTACGTGCTAAGGGGTATCTAGAGAGTGGGATAGGTTTAATAACTACCCTAACACTAACGCGTACCCTAACCCTAACCCCTACCCTAACCCTAACACGTACCCTAATCCTATCCCGTACCCTAAACCGAGCCCTAAATCTAACACTAACCCTAACCCTAACCCAAACCCATAACCTACGCCGAACCCGTACCCTAAGCCGTACCCTAAGCCTAACCCTAAGCCTAACCCTAACCCTAGGCTACCCTTGACTGCTTCTGCCTCCAATAGATTTCCTAAGCACTAGTGTTTTAAGGAACAGCTTAAAAAGAGAATCCTAATGTGATTTCTTTATAATGGGTGTGTTCCTTATCTTATCCTAGTGTTTAAACTCTTCTCCATGGCTGGACCCACAAATAATATTCCTTTACATGCTAAGGGGTATCTAGAAAGTGGGATAGGTTTAATAACTACCCTAACACTAAAGCGTACCCTAACCCTAACCCCTACCCTAACCCTAACACGTATCCTAATCCTAACCCGTACCCTGAACCGAGCCCTAACCCTAACACTAACCCTAACACTAACCCTAACGCATACCCTACGCCGTACCCGAACGTCTCCCTGAACCCGTACCCTAAGCCGTACCCTAAGCCTAACCCTAAGCCTAACCCTAACCCTATGCTACCCTTGACTGCTTCTGCCTCCAATAGATTTCCTAAGCACTAGTGTTTTAAGGAACAGCTTAAAAAGAGAATCCTAATGTGATTTCTTTATAATGGGTGTGTTCCTTATCTTATCTTAGTGTCTAAACTCTTCTCCATGGCTGCACCCCCAAATAATATTCCCTTACGTGCTGAGGGATATCTAGAGAGTGGGATAGGTTTAATAACTACCCTAACCCTAATGCGTACTCTAACCCTAACCCCTACCCTAACACTAACACGTACCCTAATCCTAACCCGTACCCTAAACCGAGCCCTAACCCTAGCACTAACCCTAATCCAAACCCTAACCCATACCCTACGCCCTACGCGAACCCCTCCCCAAACCCGTACCCTAAGCGGTACGCTAAGCCTAACCCTAAGCCTAACCCTAACCCTAGGCTACCCTTGACTGCTTCTGCCTCCAATAGATTTCCTAAGCACTATTGTTTTAAGGAACAGCTTAAAAAGAGAATCCTAATGTGATTTCTTTATAATGGGTGTGTTCCTTATCTTATCCTAGTGTCTAAACTCTTCTCCATGGCTGCACCCTCAAATAATATTCCTTTACGTGCTAAGGGGTATCTAGAGAGTGGGATAGGTTTAATAACTACCCTAACGCTAACGCGTACCCTAACCCTAACCCCTACCCTAACCCTAACACGTACCCTAATCCTAACCCGTACCCTAAACCGAGGCCTAACCCTAACACTAACCCTAACCCTAACCCATACCCTACGCCGTACCCGCACCCCTCCCCGAACCCGTACCCTAAGCCGTATCCTAAGCCGTACCCTAAGCCAAACCCTAAGCCTAACCCTAACCCTAGGCTACCCTTGACTGCTTCTGCCTCCAATAGATTTCCTAAGCACTAGTGTTTTAAGGAACAGCTTAAAAAGAGAATCCTAATGTGATTTCTTTATAATGGGTGTGTTCCTTATCTTATCCTAGTGCCTAAACTCTTCTCCATGGCTGGATCCCCAAATAATACTCCTTTACGTGCTAAGGGGTATCTAGAGAGTGGGATAGGTTTACTAACTACCCTAACCCTAACGCGTACCCTAACCCTAACCCCTACCCTAACCCTAACACGTACCCTAATCCTAACCCGTACCCTAAACCGAGCCCTGACCCTAACACTAACCCTAACCCTAACCATAACACATACCCTACGCCATACCCGAACCCCTCCCCGAACTCGAACCCTAAGCCGTACCCTAAGCCTAACCCTAAGCCTAACCCTAACCCTTGGCTACCCTTGACTGCTTCTGCCTCCAATAGATTTCCTAAGCACTAGTGTTTTAAGGAACAGCTTAAAAAGAGAATCCTAATGTGATTTCTTTATAATGGGTGTGTTCCTTATCTTATCCTAGTGTCTAAACTCTTCTCCATGGCTGGACCCCCAAATAATATTCCTTTACGTGCTAAGGGGTATCTAGAGAGTGGGATAGGTTTAATAACTACCCTAACCCTAACGCGTACCCTAACCCTAACCCCTACCCTAACCCTAACACGTACCCTAATCCTAACCCGTACTCTAAACCGAGCCCTAACCCTAACACTAACCCTAACGCTTACCCATACCCTACGCCGTACCCGCACCCCTCACCTAACCCGTACCCTAAGCCGTACCCTAAGCCTAACCCTAAGCCTAACCCTAACCCTAGGCTACCCTTGACTGCTTCTGCCTCCAATAGATTTCCTAAGCACTAGTGTTTTAAGGAACAGCTTAAAAAGAGAATCCTAATGTGATTTCTTTATAATGGGTGTGTTCCTTATCTTATCCTAGTGCCTAAACTCTTCTCCATGGCTGGATCCCCAAATAATACTCCTTTACGTGCTAAGGGGTATCTAGAGAGTGGGATAGGTTTACTAACTACCCTAACCCTAACGCGTACCCTAAACCTAACCCCTACCCTAACCCTAACACGTACCCTAATCCTAACCCGTACCCTAAACCGAGCCCTGACCCTAACAGTAACCCTAACCCTAACCATAACACATACCCTACGCCGTACCCGAACCCTTCCCCGAACCCGCACCCTAAGCCGTACCCTAAGCCTAACCCTAAGCCTAACCCTAACCCTTGGCTACCCTTGACTGCTTCTGCCTACAATAGATTTCCTAAGCACTAGTGTTTTAAGGAACAGCTTAAAAAGAGAATTCTAATGTGATTTCTTTATAATGGGTGTGTTCCTTATCTTATCCTAGTGTCTAAACTCTTCTCCATGGCTGGACCCCCAAATAATACTCCTTTACGTGCTAAGGGGTATCTAGAGAGTGGGATAGGTTTACTAACTACCCTAACCCTAAAGCGTACCCTAACCCTAACCCCTACCCTAACCCTAACATGTACCCTAATCCTAACCCTTACCCTAAACCGAGCCGTAACCTTAACACTAACCCTAACCCTAACCCTAACACATACCCTACGCTGTACCCGAACCCCTCCCCGAACCCGTACCCTAAGCCGTACCCTAAGCCTAACCCTAAGCCTAACCCTAACCCTAGGCTACCCTTGACTGCTTCTGCCTCCAATAGATTTCCTAAGCACTAGTGTTTTAAGGAACAGCTTAAAAAGAGAATCCTAATGTGATTTCTTTATAATGGGTGTGTTCCTTATCTTATCCTAGTGTCTAAACTCTTCTCCATGGCTGGACCCCCAAATAATATTCCTTTACGTGCTAAGGGGTATCTAGAGAGTGGGATAGGTTTAATAACTACCCTAACCCTAACGCGTACCCTAACCCTAACCCCTACCCTAACCCTAACACGTACCCTAATCCTAACCCGTACCCTAAACCGAGCCCTAACCCTAACCCATACCCTACGCTGTACCCGCACCCCTCACCTAACCCGTACCCTAAGCCTTACCCTAAGCCTAACCCTAAGCCTAACCCTAACCCTAGGCTACCCTTGACTGCTTCTGCCTCCAATAGATTTCCTAAGCACTACTGTTTTAAGGAACAGCTTAAAAAGAGAATCCTAATGTGATTTCTTTATAATGGGTGTGTTCCTTATTTATCCTAGTGTCTAAACTCTTCTCCATGGCTGGACCCCCAAATAATATTCCTTTACGTGCTAAGGGGTATCTAGAAAGTGGGATAGGTTTAATAACTACCCTAACCCTAAAGCGTACCCTAACCCTAACCCCTACCCTAACCCTAACACGTATCCTAATCCTAACCCGTACCTGAACCGAGCCCTAACCCTAACACTAACCCTAACACTAACCCTAACGCATACCCTACGCCGTACCCGAACCCCTCCCTGAACCCGTACCCTAAGCCGTACCCTAAGCCTAACCCTAAGCCTAACCCTAACCCTACGCTACCCTTGACTGCTTCTGCCTCCAATAGATTTCCTAAGCACTAGTGTTTTAAGGAACAGCTTAAAAAGAGAATCCTAATGTGATTTCTTTATAATGGGTGTGTTCCTTATCTTATCTTAGTGTCTAAACTCTTCTCCATGGCTGCACCCCCAAATAATATTCCCTTACGTACTGAGGGGTATCTAGAGAGTGGGATAGGTTTAATAACTACCCTAACCCTAATGCGTACTCTAACCCTAACCCCTACCCTAACACTAACACGTACCCTAATCCTAACCCGTACCCTAAACCGAGCCCTAACCCTAGCACTAACCCTAATCCAAACCCTAACCCATACCCTACGCCCTACGCGAACCCCTCCCCAAACCCGTACCCTAAGCGGTACGCTAAGCCTAACCCTAAGCCTAACCCTAACCCTAGGCTACCCTTGACTGCTTCTGCCTCCAATAGATTTCCTAAGCACTATTGTTTTAAGGAACAGCTTAAAAAGAGAATCCTAATGTGATTTCTTTATAATGGGTGTGTTCCTTATCTTATCCTAGTGTCTAAACTCTTCTCCATGGCTGCACCCTCAAATAATATTCCTTTACGTGCTAAGGGGTATCTAGAGAGTGGGATAGGTTTAATAACTACCCTAACGCTAACGCGTACCCTAACCCTAACCCCTACCCTAACCCTAACACGTACCCTAATCCTAACCCGTACCCTAAACCGAGGCCTAACCCTAACACTAACCCTAACCCTAACCCATACCCTACGCCGTACCCGCACCCCTCCCCGAACCCGTACCCTAAGCCGTATCCTAAGCCGTACCCTAAGCCAAACCCTAAGCCTAACCCTAACCCTAGGCTACCCTTGACTGCTTCTGCCTCCAATAGATTTCCTAAGCACTAGTGTTTTAAGGAACAGCTTAAAAAGAGAATCCTAATGTGATTTCTTTATAATGGGTGTGTTCCTTATCTTATCCTAGTGCCTAAACTCTTCTCCATGGCTGGATCCCCAAATAATACTCCTTTACGTGCTAAGGGGTATCTAGAGAGTGGGATAGGTTTACTAACTACCCTAACCCTAACGCGTACCCTAACCCTAACCCCTACCCTAACCCTAACACGTACCCTAATCCTAACCCGTACCCTAAACCGAGCCCTGACCCTAACACTAACCCTAACCCTAACCATAACACATACCCTACGCCATACCCGAACCCCTCCCCGAACTCGAACCCTAAGCCGTACCCTAAGCCTAACCCTAAGCCTAACCCTAACCCTTGGCTACCCTTGACTGCTTCTGCCTCCAATAGATTTCCTAAGCACTAGTGTTTTAAGGAACAGCTTAAAAAGAGAATCCTAATGTGATTTCTTTATAATGGGTGTGTTCCTTATCTTATCCTAGTGTCTAAACTCTTCTCCATGGCTGGACCCCCAAATAATATTCCTTTACGTGCTAAGGGGTATCTAGAGAGTGGGATAGGTTTAATAACTACCCTAACCCTAACGCGTACCCTAACCCTAACCCCTACCCTAACCCTAACACGTACCCTAATCCTAACCCGTACTCTAAACCGAGCCCTAACCCTAACACTAACCCTAACGCTTACCCATACCCTACGCCGTACCCGCACCCCTCACCTAACCCGTACCCTAAGCCGTACCCTAAGCCTAACCCTAAGCCTAACCCTAACCCTAGGCTACCCTTGACTGCTTCTGCCTCCAATAGATTTCCTAAGCACTAGTGTTTTAAGGAACAGCTTAAAAAGAGAATCCTAATGTGATTTCTTTATAATGGGTGTGTTCCTTATCTTATCCTAGTGCCTAAACTCTTCTCCATGGCTGGATCCCCAAATAATACTCCTTTACGTGCTAAGGGGTATCTAGAGAGTGGGATAGGTTTACTAACTACCCTAACCCTAACGCGTACCCTAAACCTAACCCCTACCCTAACCCTAACACGTACCCTAATCCTAACCCGTACCCTAAACCGAGCCCTGACCCTAACAGTAACCCTAACCCTAACCATAACACATACCCTACGCCGTACCCGAACCCTTCCCCGAACCCGCACCCTAAGCCGTACCCTAAGCCTAACCCTAAGCCTAACCCTAACCCTTGGCTACCCTTGACTGCTTCTGCCTACAATAGATTTCCTAAGCACTAGTGTTTTAAGGAACAGCTTAAAAAGAGAATTCTAATGTGATTTCTTTATAATGGGTGTGTTCCTTATCTTATCCTAGTGTCTAAACTCTTCTCCATGGCTGGACCCCCAAATAATACTCCTTTACGTGCTAAGGGGTATCTAGAGAGTGGGATAGGTTTACTAACTACCCTAACCCTAAAGCGTACCCTAACCCTAACCCCTACCCTAACCCTAACATGTACCCTAATCCTAACCCTTACCCTAAACCGAGCCGTAACCTTAACACTAACCCTAACCCTAACCCTAACACATACCCTACGCTGTACCCGAACCCCTCCCCGAACCCGTACCCTAAGCCGTACCCTAAGCCTAACCCTAAGCCTAACCCTAACCCTAGGCTACCCTTGACTGCTTCTGCCTCCAATAGATTTCCTAAGCACTAGTGTTTTAAGGAACAGCTTAAAAAGAGAATCCTAATGTGATTTCTTTATAATGGGTGTGTTCCTTATCTTATCCTAGTGTCTAAACTCTTCTCCATGGCTGGACCCCCAAATAATATTCCTTTACGTGCTAAGGGGTATCTAGAGAGTGGGATAGGTTTAATAACTACCCTAACCCTAACGCGTACCCTAACCCTAACCCCTACCCTAACCCTAACACGTACCCTAATCCTAACCCGTACCCTAAACCGAGCCCTAACCCTAACACTAACCCTAACCCTAACCCATACCCTACGCTGTACCCGCACCCCTCACCTAACCCGTACCCTAAGCCTTACCCTAAGCCTAACCCTAAGCCTAACCCTAACCCTAGGCTACCCTTGACTGCTTCTGCCTCCAATAGATTTCCTAAGCACTACTGTTTTAAGGAACAGCTTAAAAAGAGAATCCTAATGTGATTTCTTTATAATGGGTGTGTTCCTTATTTATCCTAGTGTCTAAACTCTTCTCCATGGCTGGACCCCCAAATAATATTCCTTTACGTGCTAAGGGGTATCTAGAAAGTGGGATAGGTTTAATAACTACCCTAACCCTAAAGCGTACCCTAACCCTAACCCCTACCCTAACCCTAACACGTATCCTAATCCTAACCCGTACCTGAACCGAGCCCTAACCCTAACACTAACCCTAACACTAACCCTAACGCATACCCTACGCCGTACCCGAACCCCTCCCTGAACCCGTACCCTAAGCCGTACCCTAAGCCTAACCCTAAGCCTAACCCTAACCCTACGCTACCCTTGACTGCTTCTGCCTCCAATAGATTTCCTAAGCACTAGTGTTTTAAGGAACAGCTTAAAAAGAGAATCCTAATGTGATTTCTTTATAATGGGTGTGTTCCTTATCTTATCTTAGTGTCTAAACTCTTCTCCATGGCTGCACCCCCAAATAATATTCCCTTACGTACTGAGGGGTATCTAGAGAGTGGGATAGGTTTAATAACTACCCTAACCCTAATGCGTACTCTAACCCTAACCCCTACCCTAACACTAACACGTACCCTAATCCTAACCCGTACCCTAAACCGAGCCCTAACCCTAGCACTAACCCTAATCCAAACCCTAACCCATACCCTACGCCGTAACCGAACCCCTCCCCAAACCCGTACCCTAAGCGGTACGCTAAGCCTAACCCTAAGCCTAACCCTAACCCTAGGCTACCCTTGACTGCTTCTGCCTCCAATAGATTTCCTAAGCACTAGTGTTTTAAGGAACAGCTTAAAAAGAGAATCCTAATGTGATTTCTTTATAATGGGTGTGTTCCTTATCTTATCCTAGTGCCTAAACTCTTCTCCATGGCTGGATCCCCAAATAATACTCCTTTACGTGCTAAGGGGTATCTAGAGAGTGGGATAGGTTTACTAACTACCCTAACCCTAACGCGTACCCTAACCCTAACCCCTACCCTAACCCTAACACGTACCCTAATCCTAACCCGTACCCTAAACCGAGCCCTAACCCTAACACTAACCCTAACCCTAACCATAACACATACCCTACGCCGTACCCGAACCCCTCCCCGAACCCGAACCCTAAGCCATACCCTAAGCCTAACCCTAAGCCTAACCCTAAACCTAGGCTACCCTTGACTGCTTCTGCCTCCAATAGATTTCCTAAGCACTAGTGTTTTAAGGAACAGCTTAAAAAGAGAATCCTAATGTGATTTCTTTATAATGGGTGTGTTCCTTACCTTATCTTAGTGTCTAAACTCTTCTCCATGGCTGCACCCCCAAATAATATTCCCTTACGTGCGAAGGGGTATCTAGAGAGTGGGATAGGTTTAATAACTACCCTAACCCTAATGCGTACTCTAACCATAACCCCTACCCTAACACTAACACGTACCCTAATCCTAACCCGTACCCTAAACCGAGCCCTAACCCTAACCCTAACCCTAACCCATACCCTACGCCGTACCCGCACCCCTCCCCAAACCCGTACCCTAAGCCGTACCCTAAGCCTAACCCTAAGCCTAACCCTAACCCTAGGCTACCCTTGACTGCTTCTGCCTCTAATAGATTTCCTAAGCACTAGTGTTTTAAGGAACAGCTGAAAAAGAGAATCCTAATGTGATTTCTTTATAATGGGTGTGTTCCTTATCTTATCCTAGTGTCTAAACTCTTCTCCATGGCTGGACCCCCAAATAATATTCCTTTACGTGCTAAGGGGTATCTAGAGAGTGGGATAGGTTTAATAACTACCCTAACCCTAATGCGTACCCTAACCCTAACCCCTACCCTAACCCTAACACGTACCCTAATCCTAACCCGTACCCTAAACCGAGCCCTAACCCTAACACTAACCCTAACCCGAACCCTAACCAATACCCTACGCCGTACCCGAACCCCTCCCCAAACCCGTACCCTAATCCGTACCCTAAGCCTAACCCTAAGCCTAACACTAACCCTAGGCTACCCTTGACTGCTTCTGCCTCCAATAGATTTCCTAAGCACTAGTGTTTTAAGGAACAGCTGAAAAAGAGAATCCTAATGTGATTTCTTTATAATGGGAGTGTTCCTTATCTTATCCTAGTGTCTAAACTCTTCTCCAAGGCTGGACCCCCAAATAATACTCCTTTACGTGCTAAGGGGTATCTAGAGAGTGGGATAGGTTTAATAACTACCCTAACACTAACGCGTACCCTAACCCTAACCCCTACCCTAACCCTAACACGTACCCTAATCCTATCCCGTACCCTAAACCGAGCCCTAAATCTAACACTAACCCTAACCCTAACCCAAACCCATAACCTACGCCGAACCCGTACCCTAAGCCGTACCCTAAGCCTAACCCTAAGCCTAACCCTAACCCTAGGCTACCCTTGACTGCTTCTGCCTCCAATAGATTTCCTAAGCACTAGTGTTTTAAGGAACAGCTTAAAAAGAGAATCCTAATGTGATTTCTTTATAATGGGTGTGTTCCTTATCTTATCCTAGTGTTTAAACTCTTCTCCATGGCTGGACCCACAAATAATATTCCTTTACATGCTAAGGGGTATCTAGAAAGTGGGATAGGTTTAATAACTACCCTAACACTAAAGCGTACCCTAACCCTAACCCCTACCCTAACCCTAACACGTATCCTAATCCTAACCCGTACCCTGAACCGAGCCCTAACCCTAACACTAACCCTAACACTAACCCTAACGCATACCCTACGCCGTACCCGAACGTCTCCCTGAACCCGTACCCTAAGCCGTACCCTAAGCCTAACCCTAAGCCTAACCCTAACCCTATGCTACCCTTGACTGCTTCTGCCTCCAATAGATTTCCTAAGCACTAGTGTTTTAAGGAACAGCTTAAAAAGAGAATCCTAATGTGATTTCTTTATAATGGGTGTGTTCCTTATCTTATCTTAGTGTCTAAACTCTTCTCCATGGCTGCACCCCCAAATAATATTCCCTTACGTGCTGAGGGATATCTAGAGAGTGGGATAGGTTTAATAACTACCCTAACCCTAATGCGTACTCTAACCCTAACCCCTACCCTAACACTAACACGTACCCTAATCCTAACCCGTACCCTAAACCGAGCCCTAACCCTAGCACTAACCCTAATCCAAACCCTAACCCATACCCTACGCCCTACGCGAACCCCTCCCCAAACCCGTACCCTAAGCGGTACGCTAAGCCTAACCCTAAGCCTAACCCTAACCCTAGGCTACCCTTGACTGCTTCTGCCTCCAATAGATTTCCTAAGCACTATTGTTTTAAGGAACAGCTTAAAAAGAGAATCCTAATGTGATTTCTTTATAATGGGTGTGTTCCTTATCTTATCCTAGTGTCTAAACTCTTCTCCATGGCTGCACCCTCAAATAATATTCCTTTACGTGCTAAGGGGTATCTAGAGAGTGGGATAGGTTTAATAACTACCCTAACGCTAACGCGTACCCTAACCCTAACCCCTACCCTAACCCTAACACGTACCCTAATCCTAACCCGTACCCTAAACCGAGGCCTAACCCTAACACTAACCCTAACCCTAACCCATACCCTACGCCGTACCCGCACCCCTCCCCGAACCCGTACCCTAAGCCGTATCCTAAGCCGTACCCTAAGCCAAACCCTAAGCCTAACCCTAACCCTAGGCTACCCTTGACTGCTTCTGCCTCCAATAGATTTCCTAAGCACTAGTGTTTTAAGGAACAGCTTAAAAAGAGAATCCTAATGTGATTTCTTTATAATGGGTGTGTTCCTTATCTTATCCTAGTGCCTAAACTCTTCTCCATGGCTGGATCCCCAAATAATACTCCTTTACGTGCTAAGGGGTATCTAGAGAGTGGGATAGGTTTACTAACTACCCTAACCCTAACGCGTACCCTAACCCTAACCCCTACCCTAACCCTAACACGTACCCTAATCCTAACCCGTACCCTAAACCGAGCCCTGACCCTAACACTAACCCTAACCCTAACCATAACACATACCCTACGCCATACCCGAACCCCTCCCCGAACTCGAACCCTAAGCCGTACCCTAAGCCTAACCCTAAGCCTAACCCTAACCCTTGGCTACCCTTGACTGCTTCTGCCTCCAATAGATTTCCTAAGCACTAGTGTTTTAAGGAACAGCTTAAAAAGAGAATCCTAATGTGATTTCTTTATAATGGGTGTGTTCCTTATCTTATCCTAGTGTCTAAACTCTTCTCCATGGCTGGACCCCCAAATAATATTCCTTTACGTGCTAAGGGGTATCTAGAGAGTGGGATAGGTTTAATAACTACCCTAACCCTAACGCGTACCCTAACCCTAACCCCTACCCTAACCCTAACACGTACCCTAATCCTAACCCGTACTCTAAACCGAGCCCTAACCCTAACACTAACCCTAACGCTTACCCATACCCTACGCCGTACCCGCACCCCTCACCTAACCCGTACCCTAAGCCGTACCCTAAGCCTAACCCTAAGCCTAACCCTAACCCTAGGCTACCCTTGACTGCTTCTGCCTCCAATAGATTTCCTAAGCACTAGTGTTTTAAGGAACAGCTTAAAAAGAGAATCCTAATGTGATTTCTTTATAATGGGTGTGTTCCTTATCTTATCCTAGTGCCTAAACTCTTCTCCATGGCTGGATCCCCAAATAATACTCCTTTACGTGCTAAGGGGTATCTAGAGAGTGGGATAGGTTTACTAACTACCCTAACCCTAACGCGTACCCTAAACCTAACCCCTACCCTAACCCTAACACGTACCCTAATCCTAACCCGTACCCTAAACCGAGCCCTGACCCTAACAGTAACCCTAACCCTAACCATAACACATACCCTACGCCGTACCCGAACCCTTCCCCGAACCCGCACCCTAAGCCGTACCCTAAGCCTAACCCTAAGCCTAACCCTAACCCTTGGCTACCCTTGACTGCTTCTGCCTACAATAGATTTCCTAAGCACTAGTGTTTTAAGGAACAGCTTAAAAAGAGAATTCTAATGTGATTTCTTTATAATGGGTGTGTTCCTTATCTTATCCTAGTGTCTAAACTCTTCTCCATGGCTGGACCCCCAAATAATACTCCTTTACGTGCTAAGGGGTATCTAGAGAGTGGGATAGGTTTACTAACTACCCTAACCCTAAAGCGTACCCTAACCCTAACCCCTACCCTAACCCTAACATGTACCCTAATCCTAACCCTTACCCTAAACCGAGCCGTAACCTTAACACTAACCCTAACCCTAACCCTAACACATACCCTACGCTGTACCCGAACCCCTCCCCGAACCCGTACCCTAAGCCGTACCCTAAGCCTAACCCTAAGCCTAACCCTAACCCTAGGCTACCCTTGACTGCTTCTGCCTCCAATAGATTTCCTAAGCACTAGTGTTTTAAGGAACAGCTTAAAAAGAGAATCCTAATGTGATTTCTTTATAATGGGTGTGTTCCTTATCTTATCCTAGTGTCTAAACTCTTCTCCATGGCTGGACCCCCAAATAATATTCCTTTACGTGCTAAGGGGTATCTAGAGAGTGGGATAGGTTTAATAACTACCCTAACCCTAACGCGTACCCTAACCCTAACCCCTACCCTAACCCTAACACGTACCCTAATCCTAACCCGTACCCTAAACCGAGCCCTAACCCTAACCCATACCCTACGCTGTACCCGCACCCCTCACCTAACCCGTACCCTAAGCCTTACCCTAAGCCTAACCCTAAGCCTAACCCTAACCCTAGGCTACCCTTGACTGCTTCTGCCTCCAATAGATTTCCTAAGCACTACTGTTTTAAGGAACAGCTTAAAAAGAGAATCCTAATGTGATTTCTTTATAATGGGTGTGTTCCTTATTTATCCTAGTGTCTAAACTCTTCTCCATGGCTGGACCCCCAAATAATATTCCTTTACGTGCTAAGGGGTATCTAGAAAGTGGGATAGGTTTAATAACTACCCTAACCCTAAAGCGTACCCTAACCCTAACCCCTACCCTAACCCTAACACGTATCCTAATCCTAACCCGTACCTGAACCGAGCCCTAACCCTAACACTAACCCTAACACTAACCCTAACGCATACCCTACGCCGTACCCGAACCCCTCCCTGAACCCGTACCCTAAGCCGTACCCTAAGCCTAACCCTAAGCCTAACCCTAACCCTACGCTACCCTTGACTGCTTCTGCCTCCAATAGATTTCCTAAGCACTAGTGTTTTAAGGAACAGCTTAAAAAGAGAATCCTAATGTGATTTCTTTATAATGGGTGTGTTCCTTATCTTATCTTAGTGTCTAAACTCTTCTCCATGGCTGCACCCCCAAATAATATTCCCTTACGTACTGAGGGGTATCTAGAGAGTGGGATAGGTTTAATAACTACCCTAACCCTAATGCGTACTCTAACCCTAACCCCTACCCTAACACTAACACGTACCCTAATCCTAACCCGTACCCTAAACCGAGCCCTAACCCTAGCACTAACCCTAATCCAAACCCTAACCCATACCCTACGCCGTAACCGAACCCCTCCCCAAACCCGTACCCTAAGCGGTACGCTAAGCCTAACCCTAAGCCTAACCCTAACCCTAGGCTACCCTTGACTGCTTCTGCCTCCAATAGATTTCCTAAGCACTAGTGTTTTAAGGAACAGCTTAAAAAGAGAATCCTAATGTGATTTCTTTATAATGGGTGTGTTCCTTATCTTATCCTAGTGCCTAAACTCTTCTCCATGGCTGGATCCCCAAATAATACTCCTTTACGTGCTAAGGGGTATCTAGAGAGTGGGATAGGTTTACTAACTACCCTAACCCTAACGCGTACCCTAACCCTAACCCCTACCCTAACCCTAACACGTACCCTAATCCTAACCCGTACCCTAAACCGAGCCCTAACCCTAACACTAACCCTAACCCTAACCATAACACATACCCTACGCCGTACCCGAACCCCTCCCCGAACCCGAACCCTAAGCCATACCCTAAGCCTAACCCTAAGCCTAACCCTAAACCTAGGCTACCCTTGACTGCTTCTGCCTCCAATAGATTTCCTAAGCACTAGTGTTTTAAGGAACAGCTTAAAAAGAGAATCCTAATGTGATTTCTTTATAATGGGTGTGTTCCTTACCTTATCTTAGTGTCTAAACTCTTCTCCATGGCTGCACCCCCAAATAATATTCCCTTACGTGCGAAGGGGTATCTAGAGAGTGGGATAGGTTTAATAACTACCCTAACCCTAATGCGTACTCTAACCATAACCCCTACCCTAACACTAACACGTACCCTAATCCTAACCCGTACCCTAAACCGAGCCCTAACCCTAACCCTAACCCTAACCCATACCCTACGCCGTACCCGCACCCCTCCCCAAACCCGTACCCTAAGCCGTACCCTAAGCCTAACCCTAAGCCTAACCCTAACCCTAGGCTACCCTTGACGGCTTCTGCCTCTAATAGATTTCCTAAGCACTAGTGTTTTAAGGAACAGCTGAAAAAGAGAATCCTAATGTGATTTCTTTATAATGGGTGTGTTCCTTATCTTATCCTAGTGTCTAAACTCTTCTCCATGGCTGGACCCCCAAATAATACTCCTTTACGTGCTAAGGGGTATCTAGAGAGTGGGATAGGTTTAATAACTACCCTAACACTAACGCGTACCCTAACCCTAACCCCTACCCTAACCCTAACACGTACCCTAATCCTAACCCGTACCCTAAACCGAGCCCTAACCCTAACACTAACCCTAACCCTAACCCTAACCCATACCCTACGCCGTACCCGCACCCCTCACCGAACCCGTACCCTAAGCCGTACACTAAGCCTAACCCTAAGCCTAACCCTAACCCTAGGCTACCCTTGACTGCTTCTGCCTCCAATAGATTTCCTAAGCACTAGTGTTTTAAGGAACAGCTTAAAAAGAGAATCCTAATGTGATTTCTTTATAATGGGTGTGTTCCTTACCTTATCTTAGTGTCAAAACTCTTCTCCATGGCTGCACCCCCAAATAATATTCCCTTACGTGCTAAGGGGTATCTAGAGAGTGGGATAGGTTTAATAACTACCCTAACCCTAATGCGTACTCTAACCCTAACCCCTACCCTAACCCTAACACGTACCCTAATCCTAACCCGTACCCTAAACCGAGCCCTAACCCTAACACTAACCCTAACCCTAACCATAACACATACCCTACGCCGTACCCGAACCCCTCCCCGAACCCGTACCCTAAGCCGTACCCTAAGCCTAACCCTAAGCCTAACCCTAACCCTAGGCTACCCTTGACTGCTTCTGCCTCCAATAGATTTCCTAAGCACTAGTGTATGAAGGAACAGCTTAAAAAGAGAATCCTAATGTGATTTCTTTATAATGGGTGTGTTCCTTACCTTATCTTAGTGTCTAAACTCTTCTCCATGGCTGCACCCCCAAATAATATTCCCTTACGTGCGAAGGGGTATCTAGAGAGTGGGATAGGTTTAATAACTACCCTAACCCTAATGCGTACTCTAACCATAACCCCTACCCTAACACTAACACGTACCCTAATCCTAACCCGTACCCTAAACCGAGCCCTAACCCTAACCCTAACCCAAACCCATACCCTACGCCGTACCCGCACCCCTCCCCAAACCAGTACCCTAAGCCGTACCCTAAGCCTAACCCTAAGCCTAACCCTAACCCTAGGCTACCCTTGACTGCTTCTGCCTCTAATAGATTTCCTAAGCACTAGTGTTTTAAGGAACAGCTGAAAAAGAGAATGCTAATGTGATTTCTTTATAATGGGTGTGTTCCTTATCTTATCCTAGTGTCTAAACTCTTCTCCATGGCTGAACCCCCAAATAATACTCCTTTACGTGCTAAGGGGTATCTAGAGAGTGGGATAGGTTTAATAACTACCCTAACACTAACGCGTACCCTAACCCTAACCCCTACCCTAACCCTAACACGTACCCTAATCCTATCCCGTACCCTAAACCGATCCCTAACTCTAACACTAACCCTAACCCTAACCCAAACCCATAACCTACGCCGAACCCGTACCCTAAGCCGTACCCTAAGCCTAACCCTAAGCCTAACCCTAACCCTAGGCTACCCTTGACTGCTTCTGCCTCCAATAGATTTCCTAAGCACTAGTGTTTTAAGGAACAGCTTAAAAAGAGAATCCTAATGTGATTTCTTTATAATGGGTGTGTTCCTTATCTTATCCTAGTGTCTAAACTCTTCTCCATGGCTGGACCCCCAAATAATATTCCTTTACGTGCTAAGGGGTATCTAGAGAGTGGGATAGGTTTAATAACTACCCTAACCCTAATGCGTACTCTAACCCTAACCCCTACCCTAACACTAACACGTACCCTAATCCTAATCCGTACCCTAAACCGAGCCCTAACCCTAGCACTAACCCTAATCCAAACCCTAACCCATACCCTACGCCGTAACCGAACCCCTCCCCAAACCCGTACCCTAAGCGGTACGCTAAGCCTAACCCTAAGCCTAACCCTAACCCTAGGCTACCCTTGACTGCTTCTGCCTCCAATAGATTTCCTAAGCACTATTGTTTTAAGGAACAGCTTAAAAAGAGAATCCTAATGTGATTTCTTTATAATGGGTGTGTTCCTTATCTTATCCTAGTGTCTAAACTCTTCTCCATGGCTGCACCCTCAAATAATATTCCTTTACGTGCGAAGGGGTATCTAGAGAGTGGGATAGGTTTAATAACTACCCTAACCCTAACGCGTACCCTAACCCTAACCCTAACACGTACCCTAATCCTATCCCGTACCCTAAACCGAGCCCTAACCCTAACACTAACCCTAACCCTAACCCTAACCCATACCCAACGCCGTACCCGAACCCCTCCCGAAACCCGTACCCTAAGCCGTACCCTAAGCCTAACCCTAAGCCTAACCCTAACCCTTGGCTACCCTTGACTGCTTCTGCCTCCAATAGATTTCCTAAGCACTAGTGTTTTAAGGAACAGCTAAAAAAGAGAATCCTAATGTGATTTCTTTATAATGGGTGTGTTCCTTATCTTATCCTAGTGTCTAAACTCTTCTCCATGGCTGGACCCCCAAATAATATTCCTTTACGTGCTAAGGGGTATCTAGAGAGTGGGATAGGTTTAATAACTACCCTAACCCTAATGCGTACCCTAACCCTAACCCCTACCCTAACCCTAACACGTACCCTAATCCTAACCCGTACCCTAAACCGAGCCCTAACCCTAACACTAACCCTAACCCGAACCCTAACCAATACCCTACGCCGTACCCGAACCCCTCCCCAAACCCGTACCCTAATCCGTACCCTAAGCCTAACCCTAAGCCTAACACTAACCCTAGGCTACCCTTGACTGCTTCTGCCTCCAATAGATTTCCTAAGCACTAGTGTTTTAAGGAACAGCTGAAAAAGAGAATCCTAATGTGATTTCTTTATAATGGGAGTGTTCCTTATCTTATCCTAGTGTCTAAACTCTTCTCCAAGGCTGGACCCCCAAATAATACTCCTTTACGTGCTAAGGGGTATCTAGAGAGTGGGATAGGTTTAATAACTACCCTAACACTAACGCGTACCCTAACCCTAACCCCTACCCTAACCCTAACACGTACCCTAATCCTATCCCGTACCCTAAACCGAGCCCTAAATCTAACACTAACCCTAACCCTAACCCAAACCCATAACCTACGCCGAACCCGTACCCTAAGCCGTACCCTAAGCCTAACCCTAAGCCTAACCGTAACCCTAGGCTACCCTTGACTGCTTCTGCCTCCAATAGATTTCCTAAGCACTAGTGTTTTAAGGAACAGCTTAAAAAGAGAATCCTAATGTGATTTCTTTATAATGGGTGTGTTCCTTATCTTATCCTAGTGTTTAAACTCTTCTCCATGGCTGGACCCACAAATAATATTCCTTTACATGCTAAGGGGTATCTAGAAAGTGGGATAGGTTTAATAACTACCCTAACACTAAAGCGTACCCTAACCCTAACCCCTACCCTAACCCTAACACGTATCCTAATCCTAACCCGTACCCTGAACCGAGCCCTAACCCTAACACTAACCCTAACACTAACCCTAACGCATACCCTACGCCGTACCCGAACCTCTCCCTGAACCCGTACCCTAAGCCGTACCCTAAGCCTAACCCTAAGCCTAACCCTAACCCTATGCTACCCTTGACTGCTTCTGCCTCCAATAGATTTCCTAAGCACTAGTGTTTTAAGGAACAGCTTAAAAAGAGAATCCTAATGTGATTTCTTTATAATGGGTGTGTTCCTTATCTTATCTTAGTGTCTAAACTCTTCTCCATGGCTGCACCCCCAAATAATATTCCCTTACGTGCTGAGGGATATCTAGAGAGTGGGATAGGTTTAATAACTACCCTAACCCTAATGCGTACTCTAACCCTAACCCCTACCCTAACACTAACACGTACCCTAATCCTAACCCGTACCCTAAACCGAGCCCTAACCCTAGCACTAACCCTAATCCAAACCCTAACCCATACCCTACGCCCTACGCGAACCCCTCCCCAAACCCGTACCCTAAGCGGTACGCTAAGCCTAACCCTAAGCCTAACCCTAACCCTAGGCTACCCTTGACTGCTTCTGCCTCCAATAGATTTCCTAAGCACTATTGTTTTAAGGAACAGCTTAAAAAGAGAATCCTAATGTGATTTCTTTATAATGGGTGTGTTCCTTATCTTATCCTAGTGTCTAAACTCTTCTCCATGGCTGCACCCTCAAATAATATTCCTTTACGTGCTAAGGGGTATCTAGAGAGTGGGATAGGTTTAATAACTACCCTAACGCTAACGCGTACCCTAACCCTAACCCCTACCCTAACCCTAACACGTACCCTAATCCTAACCCGTACCCTAAACCGAGGCCTAACCCTAACACTAACCCTAACCCTAACCCATACCCTACGCCGTACCCGCACCCCTCCCCGAACCCGTACCCTAAGCCGTATCCTAAGCCGTACCCTAAGCCAAACCCTAAGCCTAACCCTAACCCTAGGCTACCCTTGACTGCTTCTGCCTCCAATAGATTTCCTAAGCACTAGTGTTTTAAGGAACAGCTTAAAAAGAGAATCCTAATGTGATTTCTTTATAATGGGTGTGTTCCTTATCTTATCCTAGTGCCTAAACTCTTCTCCATGGCTGGATCCCCAAATAATACTCCTTTACGTGCTAAGGGGTATCTAGAGAGTGGGATAGGTTTACTAACTACCCTAACCCTAACGCGTACCCTAACCCTAACCCCTACCCTAACCCTAACACGTACCCTAATCCTAACCCGTACCCTAAACCGAGCCCTGACCCTAACACTAACCCTAACCCTAACCATAACACATACCCTACGCCATACCCGAACCCCTCCCCGAACTCGAACCCTAAGCCGTACCCTAAGCCTAACCCTAAGCCTAACCCTAACCCTTGGCTACCCTTGACTGCTTCTGCCTCCAATAGATTTCTTAAGCACTAGTGTTTTAAGGAACAGCTTAAAAAGAGAATCCTAATGTGATTTCTTTATAATGGGTGTGTTCCTTATCTTATCCTAGTGTCTAAACTCTTCTCCATGGCTGGACCCCCAAATAATATTCCTTTACGTGCTAAGGGGTATCTAGAGAGTGGGATAGGTTTAATAACTACCCTAACCCTAACGCGTACCCTAACCCTAACCCCTACCCTAACCCTAACACGTACCCTAATCCTAACCCGTACTCTAAACCGAGCCCTAACCCTAACACTAACCCTAACGCTTACCCATACCCTACGCCGTACCCGCACCCCTCACCTAACCCGTACCCTAAGCCGTACACTAAGCCTAACCCTAAGCCTAACCCTAACCCTAGGCTACCCTTGACTGCTTCTGCCTCCAATAGATTTCCTAAGCACTAGTGTTTTAAGGAACAGCTTAAAAAGAGAATCCTAATGTGATTTCTTTATAATGGGTGTGTTCCTTATCTTATCCTAGTGCCTAAACTCTTCTCCATGGCTGGATCCCCAAATAATACTCCTTTACGTGCTAAGGGGTATCTAGAGAGTGGGATAGGTTTACTAACTACCCTAACCCTAACGCGTACCCTAAACCTAACCCCTACCCTAACCCTAACACGTACCCTAATCCTAACCCGTACCCTAAACCGAGCCCTGACCCTAACAGTAACCCTAACCCTAACCATAACACATACCCTACGCCCTACCCGAACCCTTCCCCGAACCCGCACCCTAAGCCGTACCCTAAGCCTAACCCTAAGCCTAACCCTAACCCTTGGCTACCCTTGACTGCTTCTGCCTCCAATAGATTTCCTAAGCACTAGTGTTTTAAGGAACAGCTTAAAAAGAGAATTCTAATGTGATTTCTTTATAATGGGTGTGTTCCTTATCTTATCCTAGTGTCTAAACTCTTCTCCATGGCTGGACCCCCAAATAATATTCCTTTACGTGCTAAGGGGTATCTAGAGAGTGGGATAGGTTTACTAACTACCCTAACCCTAAAGCGTACCCTAACCCTAACCCCTACCCTAACCCTAACATGTACCCTAATCCTAAACCTTACCCTAAACCGAGCCGTAACCTTAACACTAACCCTAACCCTAACCCTAACACATACCCTACGCTGTACCCGAACCCCTCCCCGAACCCGTACCCTAAGCCGTACCCTAAGCCTAACCCTAAGCCTAACCCTAACCCTAGGCTACCCTTGACTGCTTCTGCCTCCAATAGATTTCCTAAGCACTAGTGTTTTAAGGAACAGCTTAAAAAGAGAATCCTAATGTGATTTCTTTATAATGGGTGTGTTCCTTATCTTATCCTAGTGTCTAAACTCTTCTCCATGGCTGGACCCCCAAATAATATTCCTTTACGTGCTAAGGGGTATCTAGAGAGTGGGATAGGTTTAATAACTACCCTAACCCTAACGCGTACCCTAACCCTAACCCCTACCCTAACCCTAACACGTACCCTAATCCTAACCCGTACCCTAAACCGAGCCCTAACCCTAACACTAACCCTAACCCTAACCCATACCCTACGCTGTACCCGCACCCCTCACCTAACCCGTACCCTAAGCCTTACCCTAAGCCTAACCCTAAGCCTAACCCTAACCCTAGGCTACCCTTGACTGCTTCTGCCTCCAATAGATTTCCTAAGCACTACTGTTTTAAGGAACAGCTTAAAAAGAGAATCCTAATGTGATTTCTTTATAATGGGTGTGTTCCTTATTTATCCTAGTGTCTAAACTCTTCTCCATGGCTGGACCCCCAAATAATATTCCTTTACGTGCTAAGGGGTATCTAGAAAGTGGGATAGGTTTAATAACTACCCTAACCCTAAAGCGTACCCTAACCCTAACCCCTACCCTAACCCTAACACGTATCCTAATCCTAACCCGTACCTGAACCGAGCCCTAACCCTAACACTAACCCTAACACTAACCCTAACGCATACCCTACGCCGTACCCGAACCCCTCCCTGAACCCGTACCCTAAGCGGTACGCTAAGCCTAACCCTAAGCCTAACCCTAACCCTAGGCTACCCTTGACTGCTTCTGCCTCCAATAGATTTCCTAAGCACTAGTGTTTTAAGGAACAGCTTAAAAAGAGAATCCTAATGTGATTTCTTTATAATGGGTGTGTTCCTTATCTTATCCTAGTGTCTAAACTCTTCTCCATGGCTGCACCCTCAAATAATATTCCTTTACGTGCTAAGGGGTATCTAGAGAGTGGGATAGGTTTAATAACTACCCTAACCCTAACGCGTACCCTAACTCTAACCCCTACCCTAACCCTAACACGTACCCTAATCCTAACCCGTACCCTAAACCGAGCCCTAACCCTAACACTAACCCTAACCCTAACCCTAACCCATACCCTACGCCGTACCCTCACCCCTCCCCGAACCCGTACCCTAAGCCGTATCCTAAGCCGAACCCCAAGCCTAACCCTAAACCTAGGCTACCCTTGACTGCTTCTGCCTCCAATAGATTTCCTAAGCACTAGTGTTTTAAGGAACAGCTTAAAAAGAGAATCCTAATGTGATTTCTTTATAATGGGTGTGTTCCTTATCTTATCCTAGTGCCTAAACTCTTCTCCATGGCTGGATCCCCAAATAATACTCCTTTACGTGCTAAGGGGTATCTACAGAGTGGGATAGGTTTACTAACTACCCTAACCCTAACGCGTACCCTAACCCTAACCCCTACCCTAACCCTAACACGTACCCTAATCCTAACGCGTACCCTAAACCGAGCCCTAACCCTAACACTAACCCTAACCCTAACCATAACACATACCCTACGCCGTACCCGAACCCCTCCCCGAACCCGAACCCTAAGCCGTACCCTAAGCCTAACCCTAAGCCTAACCCTAAACCTAGGCTACCCTTGACTGCTTCTGCCTCCAATAGATTTCCTAAGCACTAGTGTTTTAAGGAACAGCTTAAAATAGAATCCTAATGTGATTTCTTTATAATGGGTGTGTTCCTTATCTTATCCTAGTGTCTAAACTCTTCTCCATGGCTGGACCCCCAAATAATATTCCTTTACGTGCTAAGGGGTATCTAGAGAGTGGGATAGGTTTAATAACTACCCTAACGCTAACGCGTACCCTAACCCTAACCCCTACGCTAACCCTAACACGTACCCTAATCCTAACCCGTACCCTAAACCGAGCCCTAACCCTAACACTAACCCTAACCCTAACCCATACCCTACGCCGTACCCGCACCCATCCCCGAACCCGTACCCTAAGCCGTACCCTAAGCCGAACCCTAAGCCTAACCCTAAACCTAGGCTACCCTTGACTGCTTCTGCCTCCAATAGATTTCCTAAGCACTAGTGATTTAAGGAACAGCTTAAAAAGAGAATCCTAATGTGATTTCTTTATAATGGGTGTGTTCCTTATCTTATCCTAGTGCCTAAACTCTTCTCCATGGCTGGATCCCCAAATAATGCTCCTTTACGTGCTAAGGGGTATCTAGAGAGTGGGATAGGTTTACTAACTACCCTAACCCTAACGCGTACCCTAACCCTAACCCCTACCCTAACCCTAACACGTACCCTAATCCTAACCCGTACCCTAAACCGAGCCCTGACCCTAACACTAACCCTAACCCTAACCATAACACATACCCTACGCCGTACCCGCACCCTTCCCCGAACCCGAACCCTAAGCCGTACCCTAAGCCTAACCCTAAGCCTAACCCTAACCCTTGGCTACCCTTGACTGCTTCTGCCTCCAATAGATTTCCTAAGCACTAGTGTTTTAAGGAACAGCTTAAAAAGAGAATCCTAATGTGATTTCTTTATAATGGGTGTGTTCCTTATCTTATCCTAGTGTCTAAACTCTTCTCCATGGCTGGACCCCCAAATAATATTCCTTTACGTGCTAAGGGGTATTTAGAGAGTGGGATAGGTTTAATAACTACCCTAACCCTAATGCGTACTCTAACCCTAACCCCTACCCTAACACTAACACGTACCCTAATCCTAATCCGTACCCTAAACCGAGCCCTAACCCTAGCACTAACCCTAATCCAAACCCTAACCCATACCCTACGCCGTAACCGAACCCCTCCCCAAACCCGTACCCTAAGCGGTACGCTAAGCCTAACCCTAAGCCTAACCCTAACCCTAGGCTACCCTTGACTGCTTCTGCCTCCAATAGATTTCCTAAGCACTATTGTTTTAAGGAACAGCTTAAAAAGAGAATCCTAATGTGATTTCTTTATAATGGGTGTGTTCCTTATCTTATCCTAGTGTCTAAACTCTTCTCCATGGCTGCACCCTCAAATAATATTCCTTTACGTGCGAAGGGGTATCTAGAGAGTGGGATAGGTTTAATAACTACCCTAACCCTAACGCGTACCCTAACCCTAACCCTAACACGTACCCTAATCCTATCCCGTACCCTAAACCGAGCCCTAACCCTAACACTAACCCTAACCCTAACCCTAACCCATACCCAACGCCGTACCCGAACCCCTCCCGAAACCCGTACCCTAAGCCGTACCCTAAGCCTAACCCTAAGCCTAACCCTAACCCTTGGCTACCCTTGACTGCTTCTGCCTCCAATAGATTTCCTAAGCACTAGTGTTTTAAGGAACAGCTAAAAAAGAGAATCCTAATGTGATTTCTTTATAATGGGTGTGTTCCTTATCTTATCCTAGTGTCTAAACTCTTCTCCATGGCTGGACCCCCAAATAATATTCCTTTACGTGCTAAGGGGTATCTAGAGAGTGGGATAGGTTTAATAACTACCCTAACCCTAATGCGTACCCTAACCCTAACCCCTACCCTAACCCTAACACGTACCCTAATCCTAACCCGTACCCTAAACCGAGCCCTAACCCTAACACTAACCCTAACCCGAACCCTAACCAATACCCTACGCCGTACCCGAACCCCTCCCCAAACCCGTACCCTAATCCGTACCCTAAGCCTAACCCTAAGCCTAACACTAACCCTAGGCTACCCTTGACTGCTTCTGCCTCCAATAGATTTCCTAAGCACTAGTGTTTTAAGGAACAGCTGAAAAAGAGAATCCTAATGTGATTTCTTTATAATGGGAGTGTTCCTTATCTTATCCTAGTGTCTAAACTCTTCTCCAAGGCTGGACCCCCAAATAATACTCCTTTACGTGCTAAGGGGTATCTAGAGAGTGGGATAGGTTTAATAACTACCCTAACACTAACGCATACCCTAACCCTAACCCCTACCCTAACCCTAACACGTACCATAATCCTATCCCGTACCCTAAACCGATCCCTAAATCTAACACTAACCCTAACCCTAACCCAAACCCATAACCTACGCCAAACCCGTACCCTAAGCCGTACCCTAAGCCTAACCCTAAGCCTAACCCTAACCCTAGGCTACCCTTGACTGCTTCTGCCTCCAATAGATTTCCTAAGCACTAGTGTTTTAAGGAACAGCTTAAAAAGAGAATCCTAATGTGATTTCTTTATAATGGGTGTGTTCCTTATCTTATCCTAGTGCCTAAACTCTTCTCCATGGCTGGATCCCCAAATAATACTCCTTTACGTGCTAAGGGGTATCTAGAGAGTGGGATAGGTTTACTAACTACCCTAACCCTAACGCGTACCCTAACCCTAACCCCTACCCTAACCCTAACACGTACCCTAATCCTAACCCGTACCCTAAACCGAGCCCTGAACCTAACACTAACCCTAACCCTAACCATAACACATACCCTACGCCATACCCGAACCCCTCCCCGAACTCGAACCCTTAGCCGTACCCTAAGCCTAACCCTAAGCCTAACCCTAACCCTTGGCTACCCTTGACTGCTTCTGCCTCCAATAGATTTCCTAAGCACTAGTGTTTTAAGGAACAGCTTAAAAAGAGAATCCTAATGTGATTTCTTTATAATGGGTGTGTTCCTTATCTTATCCTAGTGTCTAAACTCTTCTCCATGGCTGGACCCCCAAATAATATTCCTTTACGTGCTAAGGGGTATCTAGAGAGTGGGATAGGTTTAATAACTACCCTAACCCTAACGCGTACCCTAACCCTAACCCCTACCCTAACCCTAACACGTACCCTAATCCTAACCCGTACTCTAAACCGAGCCCTAACCCTAACACTAACCCTTACGCTTACCCATACCCTACGCCGTACCCGCACCCCTCACCTAACCCGTACCCTAAGCCGTACCCTAAGCCTAACCCTAAGCCTAACCCTAACCCTAGGCTACCCTTGACTGCTTCTGCCTCCAATAGATTTCCTAAGCACTAGTGTTTTAAGGAACAGCTTAAAAAGAGAATCCTAATGTGATTTCTTTATAATGGGTGTGTTCCTTATCTTATCCTAGTGCCTAAACTCTTCTCCATGGCTGGATCCCCAAATAATACTCCTTTACGTGCTAAGGGGTATCTAGAGAGTGGGATAGGTTTACTAACTACCCTAACCCTAACGCGTACCCTAAACCTAACCCCTACCCTAACCCTAACACGTACCCTAATCCTAACCCGTACCCTAAACCGAGCCCTGACCCTAACAGTAACCCTAACCCTAACCATAACACATACCCTACGCCGTACCCGAACCCTTCCCCGAACCCGCACCCTAAGCCGTACCCTAAGCCTAACCCTAAGCCTAACCCTAACCCTTGGCTACCCTTGACTTCTTCTGCCTCCAATAGATTTCCTAAGCACTAGTGTTTTAAGGAACAGCTTAAAAAGAGAATTCTAATGTGATTTCTTTATAATGGGTGTGTTCCTTATCTTATCCTAGTGTCTAAACTCTTCTCCATGGCTGGACCCCCAAATAATATTCCTTTACGTGCTAAGGGGTATCTAGAGAGTGGGATAGGTTTACTAACTACCCTAACCCTAAAGCGTACCCTAACCCTAACCCCTACCCTAACCCTAACATGTACCCTAATCCTAACCCTTACCCTAAACCGAGCCGTAACCTTAACACTAACCCTAACCCTAACCCTAACACATACCCTACGCTGTACCCGAACCCCTCCCCGAACCCGTACCCTAAGCCGTACCCTAAGCCTAACCCTAAGCCTAACCCTAACCCTAGGCTACCCTTGACTGCTTCTGCCTCCAATAGATTTCCTAAGCACTAGTGTTTTAAGGAACAGCTTAAAAAGAGAATCCTAATGTGATTTCTTTATAATGGGTGTGTTCCTTATCTTATCCTAGTGTCTAAACTCTTCTCCATGGCTGGACCCCCAAATAATATTCCTTTACGTGCTAAGGGGTATCTAGAGAGTGGGATAGGTTTAATAACTACCCTAACCCTAACGCGTACCCTAACCCTAACCCCTACCCTAACCCTAACACGTACCCTAATCCTAACCCGTACCCTAAACCGAGCCCTAACCCTAACACTAACCCTAACCCTAACCCTAACCCATACCCTACGCCGTACCCTCACCCCTCCCCGAACCCGTACCCTAAGCCGTATCCTAAGCCGAACCCCAAGCCTAACCCTAAACCTAGGCTACCCTTGACTGCTTCTGCCTCCAATAGATTTCCTAAGCACTAGTGTTTTAAGGAACAGCTTAAAAAGAGAATCCTAATGTGATTTCTTTATAATGGGTGTGTTCCTTATCTTATCCTAGTGCCTAAACTCTTCTCCATGGCTGGATCCCCAAATAATACTCCTTTACGTGCTAAGGGGTATCTACAGAGTGGGATAGGTTTACTAACTACCCTAACCCTAACGCGTACCCTAACCCTAACCCCTACCCTAACCCTAACACGTACCCTAATCCTAACGCGTACCCTAAACCGAGCCCTAACCCTAACACTAACCCTAACCCTAACCATAACACATACCCTACGCCGTACCCGAACCCCTCCCCGAACCCGAACCCTAAGCCGTACCCTAAGCCTAACCCTAAGCCTAACCCTAAACCTAGGCTACCCTTGACTGCTTCTGCCTCCAATAGATTTCCTAAGCACTAGTGTTTTAAGGAACAGCTTAAAATAGAATCCTAATGTGATTTCTTTATAATGGGTGTGTTCCTTATCTTATCCTAGTGTCTAAACTCTTCTCCATGGCTGGACCCCCAAATAATATTCCTTTACGTGCTAAGGGGTATCTAGAGAGTGGGATAGGTTTAATAACTACCCTAACGCTAACGCGTACCCTAACCCTAACCCCTACGCTAACCCTAACACGTACCCTAATCCTAACCCGTACCCTAAACCGAGCCCTAACCCTAACACTAACCCTAACCCTAACCCATACCCTACGCCGTACCCGCACCCATCCCCGAACCCGTACCCTAAGCCGTACCCTAAGCCGAACCCTAAGCCTAACCCTAAACCTAGGCTACCCTTGACTGCTTCTGCCTCCAATAGATTTCCTAAGCACTAGTGATTTAAGGAACAGCTTAAAAAGAGAATCCTAATGTGATTTCTTTATAATGGGTGTGTTCCTTATCTTATCCTACTGCCTAAACTCTTCTCCATGGCTGGATCCCCAAATAATACTCCTTTACGTGCTAAGGGGTATCTAGAGAGTGGGATAGGTTTACTAACTACCCTAACCCTAACGCGTACCCTAACCCTAACCCCTACCCTAACCCTAACACGTACCCTAATCCTAACCCGTACCCTAAACCGAGCCCTGACCCTAACACTAACCCTAACCCTAACCATAACACATACCCTACGCCGTACCCGCACCCTTCCCCGAACCCGAACCCTAAGCCGTACCCTAAGCCTAACCCTAAGCCTAACCCTAACCCTTGGCTACCCTTGACTGCTTCTGCCTCCAATAGATTTCCTAAGCACTAGTGTTTTAAGGAACAGCTTAAAAAGAGAATCCTAATGTGATTTCTTTATAATGGGTGTGTTCCTTATCTTATCCTAGTGTCTAAACTCTTCTCCATGGCTGGACCCCCAAATAATATTCCTTTACGTGCTAAGGGGTATTTAGAGAGTGGGATAGGTTTAATAACTACCCTAACCCTAATGCGTACTCTAACCCTAACCCCTACCCTAACACTAACACGTACCCTAATCCTAATCCGTACCCTAAACCGAGCCCTAACCCTAGCACTAACCCTAATCCAAACCCTAACCCATACCCTACGCCGTAACCGAACCCCTCCCCAAACCCGTACCCTAAGCGGTACGCTAAGCCTAACCCTAAGCCTAACCCTAACCCTAGGCTACCCTTGACTGCTTCTGCCTCCAATAGATTTCCTAAGCACTATTGTTTTAAGGAACAGCTTAAAAAGAGAATCCTAATGTGATTTCTTTATAATGGGTGTGTTCCTTATCTTATCCTAGTGTCTAAACTCTTCTCCATGGCTGCACCCTCAAATAATATTCCTTTACGTGCGAAGGGGTATCTAGAGAGTGGGATAGGTTTAATAACTACCCTAACCCTAACGCGTACCCTAACCCTAACCCTAACACGTACCCTAATCCTATCCCGTACCCTAAACCGAGCCCTAACCCTAACACTAACCCTAACCCTAACCCTAACCCATACCCAACGCCGTACCCGAACCCCTCCCGAAACCCGTACCCTAAGCCGTACCCTAAGCCTAACCCTAAGCCTAACCCTAACCCTTGGCTACCCTTGACTGCTTCTGCCTCCAATAGATTTCCTAAGCACTAGTGTTTTAAGGAACAGCTAAAAAAGAGAATCCTAATGTGATTTCTTTATAATGGGTGTGTTCCTTATCTTATCCTAGTGTCTAAACTCTTCTCCATGGCTGGACCCCCAAATAATATTCCTTTACGTGCTAAGGGGTATCTAGAGAGTGGGATAGGTTTAATAACTACCCTAACGCTAACGCGTACCCTAACCCTAACCCCTACGCTAACCCTAACACGTACCCTAATCCTAACCCGTACCCTAAACCGAGCCCTAACCCTAACACTAACCCTAACCCTAACCCATACCCTACGCCGTACCCGCACCCATCCCCGAACCCGTACCCTAAGCCGTACCCTAAGCCGAACCCTAAGCCTAACCCTAAACCTAGGCTACCCTTGACTGCTTCTGCCTCCAATAGATTTCCTAAGCACTAGTGATTTAAGGAACAGCTTAAAAAGAGAATCCTAATGTGATTTCTTTATAATGGGTGTGTTCCTTATCTTATCCTAGTGCCTAAACTCTTCTCCATGGCTGGATCCCCAAATAATACTCCTTTACGTGCTAAGGGGTATCTAGAGAGTGGGATAGGTTTACTAACTACCCTAACCCTAACGCGTACCCTAACCCTAACCCCTACCCTAACCCTAACACGTACCCTAATCCTAACCCGTACCCTAAACCGAGCCCTGACCCTAACACTAACCCTAACCCTAACCATAACACATACCCTACGCCGTACCCGCACCCTTCCCCGAACCCGAACCCTAAGCCGTACCCTAAGCCTAACCCTAAGCCTAACCCTAACCCTTGGCTACCCTTGACTGCTTCTGCCTCCAATAGATTTCCTAAGCACTAGTGTTTTAAGGAACAGCTTAAAAAGAGAATCCTAATGTGATTTCTTTATAATGGGTGTGTTCCTTATCTTATCCTAGTGTCTAAACTCTTCTCCATGGCTGGACCCCCAAATAATATTCCTTTACGTGCTAAGGGGTATTTAGAGAGTGGGATAGGTTTAATAACTACCCTAACCCTAATGCGTACTCTAACCCTAACCCCTACCCTAACACTAACACGTACCCTAATCCTAATCCGTACCCTAAACCGAGCCCTAACCCTAGCACTAACCCTAATCCAAACCCTAACCCATACCCTACGCCGTAACCGAACCCCTCCCCAAACCCGTACCCTAAGCGGTACGCTAAGCCTAACCCTAAGCCTAACCCTAACCCTAGGCTACCCTTGACTGCTTCTGCCTCCAATAGATTTCCTAAGCACTATTGTTTTAAGGAACAGCTTAAAAAGAGAATCCTAATGTGATTTCTTTATAATGGGTGTGTTCCTTATCTTATCCTAGTGTCTAAACTCTTCTCCATGGCTGCACCCTCAAATAATATTCCTTTACGTGCGAAGGGGTATCTAGAGAGTGGGATAGGTTTAATAACTACCCTAACCCTAACGCGTACCCTAACCCTAACCCTAACACGTACCCTAATCCTATCCCGTACCCTAAACCGAGCCCTAACCCTAACACTAACCCTAACCCTAACCCTAACCCATACCCAACGCCGTACCCGAACCCCTCCCGAAACCCGTACCCTAAGCCGTACCCTAAGCCTAACCCTAAGCCTAACCCTAACCCTTGGCTACCCTTGACTGCTTCTGCCTCCAATAGATTTCCTAAGCACTAGTGTTTTAAGGAACAGCTAAAAAAGAGAATCCTAATGTGATTTCTTTATAATGGGTGTGTTCCTTATCTTATCCTAGTGTCTAAACTCTTCTCCATGGCTGGACCCCCAAATAATATTCCTTTACGTGCTAAGGGGTATCTAGAGAGTGGGATAGGTTTAATAACTACCCTAACCCTAATGCGTACCTTAACCCTAACCCCTACCCTAACCCTAACACGTACCCTAATCCTAACCCGTACCCTAAACCGAGCCCTAACCCTAACACTAACCCTAACCCGAACCCTAACCAATACCCTACGCCGTACCCGAACCCCTCCCCAAACCCGTACCCTAATCCGTACCCTAAGCCTAACCCTAAGCCTAACACTAACCCTAGGCTACCCTTGACTGCTTCTGCCTCCAATAGATTTCCTAAGCACTAGTGTTTTAAGGAACAGCTGAAAAAGAGAATCCTAATGTGATTTCTTTATAATGGGAGTGTTCCTTATCTTATCCTAGTGTCTAAACTCTTCTCCAAGGCTGGACCCCCAAATAATACTCCTTTACGTGCTAAGGGGTATCTAGAGAGTGGGATAGGTTTAATAACTACCCTAACTCTAACGGGTACCCTAACCCTAACCCCTACCCTAACCCTAACACGTACCATAATCCTATCCCGTACCCTAAACCGATCCCTAAATCTAACACTAACCCTAACCCTAACCCAAACCCATAACCTACGCCAAACCCGTACCCTAAGCCGTACCCTAAGCCTAACCCTAAGCCTAACCCTAACCCTAGGCTACCCTTGACTGCTTCTGCCTCCAATAGATTTCCTAAGCACTAGTGTTTTAAGGAACAGCTTAAAAAGAGAATCCTAATGTGATTTCTTTATAATGGGTGTGTTCCTTATCTTATCCTAGTGTCTAAACTCTTCTCCATGGCTGCACCCTCAAATAATATTCCTTTACGTGCTAAGGGGTATCTAGAGAGTGGGATAGGTTTAATAACTACCCTAACCCTAACGCGTACCCTAACCCTAACCCCTACCCTAACCCTAACACGTACCCTAATCCTAACCCGTACCCTAAACCGAGCCCTAACCCTAACACTAACCCTAACCCTAACCCTAACCCATACCCTACGCCGTACCCGCACCCCTCACCGAACCCGTACCCTAAGCCGTACCCTAAGCCTAACCCTAAGCCTAACCCTAACCCTAGGCTACCCTTGACTGCTTCTGCCTCCAATAGATTTCCTAAGCACTAGTGTTTTAAGGAACAGCTTAAAAAGCGAATCCTAATGTGATTTCTTTATAATGGGTGTGTTCCTTATCTTATATTAGTGTCAAAACTCTTCTCCATGGCTGCACCCCCAAATAATATTCCCTTACGTGCTAAGGGGTATCTAGAGAGTGGGATAGGTTTAATAACTACCCTAACCCTAATGCGTACTCTAACCCTAACCCCTACCCTAACCCTAACACGTACCCTAATCCTAACCCGTACCCTAAACCGAGCCCTAACCCTAACACTAACCCTAACCCTAACCCTAACCCATACCCTACGCCGTACCCACACCCCTCCCCGAACCCGTACCCTAAGCCGTATCCTAAGCCGAACCCTAAGCCTAACCCTAAACCTAGGCTACCCTTGACTGCTTCTGCCTCCAATAGATTTCCTAAGCACTAGTGTTTTAAGGAACAGCTTAAAAAGAGAATCCTAATGTGATTTCTTTATAATGGGTGTGTTCCTTATCTTATCCTAGTGCCTAAACTCTTCTCCATGGCTGGATCCCCAAATAATACTCCTTTACGTGCTAAGGGGTATCTAGAGAGTGGGATAGGTTTACTAACTACCCTAACCCTAACGCGTACCCTAACCCTAACCCCTACCCTAACCCTAACACGTACCCTAATCCTAACCCGTACCCTAAACCGAGCCCTAACCCTAACACTAACCCTAACCCTAACCATAACACATACCCTACGCCGTACCCGAACCCCTCCCCGAACCCGAACCCTAAGCCGTACCCTAAGCCTAACCCTAAGCCTAACCCTAACCCTAGGCTACCCTTGACTGCTTCTGCCTCCAATAGATTTCCTAAGCACTAGTGTTTTAAGGAACAGCTTAAAATAGAATCCTAATATGATTTCTTTATAATGGGTGTGTTCCTTATCTTATCCTAGTGTCTAAACTCTTCTCCATGGCTGGACCCCCAAATAATATTCCTTTACGTGCTAAGGGGTATCTAGAGAGTGGGATAGGTTTAATAACTACCCTAACCCTAACGCGTACCCTAACCCTAACCCCTACCCTAACCCTAACACGTACCCTAATCCTAACCCGTACCCTAAACCGAGCCCTAACCCTAACACTAACCCTAACCCTAACCCTAACCCATACCCAATGCCGTACCCGAACCCCTCACCGAACCCGTACCCTAAGCCTAACCCTAAGCCTAACCCTAAGCCTAACCCTAACCCTAGGCTACCCTTGACTGCTTCTGCCTCCAATAGATTTCCTAAGCACTAGTGTTTTAAGGAACAGCTTAAAAAGAGAATCCTAATGTGATTTCTTTATAATGGGTGTGTTCCTTATCTTATCTTAGTGTCAAAACTCTTCTCCATGGCTGCACCCCCAAATAATATTCCCTTACGTGCTAAGGGGTATCTAGAGAGTGGGATAGGTTTAATAACTACCCTAACCCTAATGCGTACTCTAACCCTAACCCCTACCCTAACCCTAACACGTACCCTAATCCTAACCCGTACCCTAAACCGAGCCCTAACCCTAACACTAACCCTAACCCTAACCATAACACATACCCTACGCCGTACCCGCAACCCTCCCCAAACCCGTACCCTAAGCCGTACCCTAAGCCTAACCCTAAGCCTAACCCTAACCCTAGGCTACCCTTGACTGCTTCTGCCTCTAATAGATTTCCTAAGCACTAGTGTTTTAAGGAACAGCTTAAAAAGAGAATCCTAATGTGATTTCTTTATAATGGGTGTGTTCCTTATCTTATCCTAGTGTCTAAACTCTTCTCCATGGCTGGACCCCCAAATAATACTCCTTTACGTGCTAAGGGGTATCTTGAGAGTGGGATAGGTTTAATAACTACCCTAACACTAACGCGTACCCTAACCCTAACCCCTACCCTAACCCTAACACGTACCCTAATCCTATCCCGTACCCTAAACCGATCCCTAACTCTAACACTAACCCTAACCCTAACCCAAACCCATAACCTACGCCGAACCCGTACCCTAAGCGGTACGCTAAGCCTAACCCTAAGCCTAACCCTAACCCTAGGCTACCCTTGACTGCTTCTGCCTCCAATAGATTTCCTAAGCACTATTGTTTTAAGGAACAGCTTAAAAAGAGAATCCTAATGTGATTTCTTTATAATGGGTGTGTTCCTTATCTTATCCTAGTGTCTAAACTCTTCTCCATGGCTGCACCCTCAAATAATATTCCTTTACGTGCGAAGGGGTATCTAGAGAGTGGGATAGGTTTAATAACTACCCTAACCCTAACGCGTACCCTAACCCTAACCCTAACACGTACCCTAATCCTATCCCGTACCCTAAACCGAGCCCTAACCCTAACACTAACCCTAACCCTAACCCTAACCCATACCCAATGCCGTACCCGAACCCCTCCCGAAACCCGTACCCTAAGCCGTACCCTAAGCCTAACCCTAAGCCTAACCCTAACCCTTGGCTACCCTTGACTGCTTCTGCCTCCAATAGATTTCCTAAGCACTAGTGTTTTAAGGAACAGCTAAAAAAGAGAATCCTAATGTGATTTCTTTATAATGGGTGTGTTCCTTATCTTATCCTAGTGTCTAAACTCTTCTCCATGGCTGGACCCCCAAATAATATTCCTTTACGTGCTAAGGGGTATCTAGAGAGTGGGATAGGTTTAATAACTACCCTAACCCTAATGCGTACCCTAACCCTAACCCCTACCCTAACCCTAACACGTACCCTAATCCTAACCCGTACCCTAAACCGAGCCCTAACCCTAACACTAACCCTAACCCGAACCCTAACCAATACCCTACGCCGTACCCGAACCCCTCCCCAAACCCGTACCCTAATCCGTACCCTAAGCCTAACCCTAAGCCTAACACTAACCCTAGGCTACCCTTGACTGCTTCTGCCTCCAATAGATTTCCTAAGCACTAGTGTTTTAAGGAACAGCTGAAAAAGAGAATCCTAATGTGATTTCTTTATAATGGGAGTGTTCCTTATCTTATCCTAGTGTCTAAACTCTTCTCCAAGGCTGGACCCCCAAATAATACTCCTTTACGTGCTAAGGGGTATCTAGAGAGTGGGATAGGTTTAATAACTACCCTAACACTAACGCGTACCCTAACCCTAACCCCTACCCTAACCCTAACACGTACCCTAATCCTATCCCGTACCCTAAACCGAGCCCTAAATCTAACACTAACCCTAACCCTAACCCAAACCCATAACCTACGCCGAACCCGTACCCTAAGCCGTACCCTAAGCCTAACCCTAAGCCTAACCCTAACCCTAGGCTACCCTTGACTGCTTCTGCCTCCAATAGATTTCCTAAGCACTAGTGTTTTAAGGAACAGCTTAAAAAGAGAATCCTAATGTGATTTCTTTATAATGGGTGTGTTCCTTATCTTATCCTAGTGTTTAAACTCTTCTCCATGGCTGGACCCACAAATAATATTCCTTTACGTGCTAAGGGGTATCTAGAAAGTGGGATAGGTTTAATAACTACCCTAACCCTAAAGCGTACCCTAACCCTAACCCCTACCCTAACCCTAACACGTATCCTAATCCTAACCCGTACCCTGAACCGAGCCCTAACCCTAACACTAACCCTAACACTAACCCTAACGCATACCCTACGCCGTACCCGAACCTCTCCCTGAACCCGTACCCTAAGCCGTACCCTAAGCCTAACCCTAAGCCTAACCCTAACCCTATGCTACCCTTGACTGCTTCTGCCTCCAATAGATTTCCTAAGCACTAGTGTTTTAAGGAACAGCTTAAAAAGAGAATCCTAATGTGATTTCTTTATAATGGGTGTGTTCCTTATCTTATCTTAGTGTCTAAACTCTTCTCCATGGCTGCACCCCCAAATAATATTCCCTTACGTGCTGATGGATATCTAGAGAGTGGGATAGGTTTAATAACTACCCTAACCCTAATGCGTACTCTAACCCTAACCCCTACCCTAACACTAACACGTACCCTAATCCTAACCCGTACCCTAAACCGAGCCCTAACCCTAGCACTAACCCTAATCCAAACCCTAACCCATACCCTACGCCGTACGCGAACCCCTCCCCAAACCCGTACCCTAAGCGGTACGCTAAGCCTAACCCTAAGCCTAACCCTAACCCTAGGCTACCCTTGACTGCTTCTGACTCCAATAGATTTCCTAAGCACTATTGTTTTAAGGAACAGCTTAAAAAGAGAATCCTAATGTGATTTCTTTATAATGGGTGTGTTCCTTATCTTATCCTAGTGTCTAAACTCTTCTCCATGGCTGCACCCTCAAATAATATTCCTTTACGTGCTAAGGGGTATCTAGAGAGTGGGATAGGTTTAATAACTACCCTAACGCTAACGCGTACCCTAACCCTAACCCCTACCCTAACCCTAACACGTACCCTAATCCTAACCCGTACCCTAAACCGAGCCCTAACCCTAACCCTAACCCTAACCCTAACCCATACCCTACGCCGTACCCGCACCCCTCCCCGAACCCGTACCCTAAGCCGTATCCTAAGCCGTACCCTAAGCCAAACCCTAAGCCTAACCCTAACCCTAGGCTACCCTTGACTGCTTCTGCCTCCAATAGATTTCCTAAGCACTAGTGTTTTAAGGAACAGCTTAAAAAGAGAATCCTAATGTGATTTCTTTATAATGGGTGTGTTCCTTATCTTATCCTAGTGCCTAAACTCTTCTCCATGGCTGGATCCCCAAATAATACTCCTTTACGTGCTAAGGGGTATCTAGAGAGTGGGATAGGTTTACTAACTACCCTAACCCTAACGCGTACCCTAACCCTAACCCCTACCCTAACCCTAACACGTACCCTAATCCTAACCCGTACCCTAAACCGAGCCCTGACCCTAACACTAACCCTAACCCTAACCATAACACATACCCTACGCCATACCCGAACCCCTCCCCGAACTCGAACCCTAAGCCGTACCCTAAGCCTAACCCTAAGCCTAACCCTAACCCTTGGCTACCCTTGACTGCTTCTGCCTCCAATAGATTTCCTAAGCACTAGTGTTTTAAGGAACAGCTTAAAAAGAGAATCCTAATGTGATTTCTTTATAATGGGTGTGTTCCTTATCTTATCCTAGTGTCTAAACTCTTCTCCATGGCTGGACCCCCAAATAATATTCCTTTACGTGCTAAGGGGTATCTAGAGAGTGGGATAGGTTTAATAACTACCCTAACCCTAACGCGTACCCTAACCCTAACCCCTACCCTAACCCTAACACGTACCCTAATCCTAACCCGTACTCTAAACCGAGCCCTAACCCTAACACTAACCCTAACGCTTACCCATACCCTACGCCGTACCGGCACCCCTCACCTAACCCGTACCCTAAGCCGTACCCTAAGCCTAACCCTAAGCCTAACCCTAACCCTAGGCTACCCTTGACTGCTTCTGCCTCCAATAGATTTCCTAAGCACTAGTGTTTTAAGGAACAGCTTAAAAAGAGAATCCTAATGTGATTTCTTTATAATGGGTGTGTTCCTTATCTTATCCTAGTGCCTAAACTCTTCTCCATGGCTGGATCCCCAAATAATACTCCTTTACGTGCTAAGGGGTATCTAGAGAGTGGGATAGGTTTACTAACTACCCTAACCCTAACGCGTACCCTAAACCTAACCCCTACCCTAACCCTAACACGTACCCTAATCCTAACCCGTACCCTAAACCGAGCCCTGACCCTAACAGTAACCCTAACCCTAACCATAACACATACCCTACGCCGTACCCGAACCCTTCCCCGAACCCGCACCCTAAGCCGTACCCTAAGCCTAACCCTAAGCCTAACCCTAACCCTTGGCTACCCTTGACTGCTTCTGCCTCCAATAGATTTCCTAAGCACTAGTGTTTTAAGGAACAGCTTAAAAAGAGAATTCTAATGTGATTTCTTTATAATGGGTGTGTTCCTTATCTTATCCTAGTGTCTAAACTCTTCTCCATGGCTGGACCCCCAAATAATATTCCTTTACGTGCTAAGGGGTATCTAGAGAGTGGGATAGGTTTACTAACTACCCTAACCCTAAAGCGTACCCTAACCCTAACCCCTACCCTAACCCTAACATGTACCCTAATCCTAACCCTTACCCTAAACCGAGCCGTAACCTTAACACTAACCCTAACCCTAACCCTAACCCATACCCTACGCTGTACCCGAACCCCTCCCCGAACCCGTACCCTAAGCCGTACCCTAAGCCTAACCCTAAGCCTAACCCTAACCCTAGGCTACCCTTGACTGCTTCTGCCTCCAATAGATTTCCTAAGCACTAGTGTTTTAAGGAACAGCTTAAAAAGAGAATCCTAATGTGATTTCTTTATAATGGGTGTGTTCCTTATCTTATCCTAGTGTCTAAACTCTTCTCCATGGCTGGACCCCCAAATAATATTCCTTTACGTGCTAAGGGGTATCTAGAGAGTGGGATAGGTTTAATAACTACCCTAACCCTAACCCCTACCCTAACCCTAACACGTACCCTAATCCTAACCCGTACCCTAAACCGAGCCCTAACCCTAACACTAACCCTAACCCTAACCCATACCCTACGCTGTACCCGCACCCCTCACCTAACCCGTACCCTAAGCCTTACCCTAAGCCTAACCCTAAGCCTAACCCTAACCCTAGGCTACCCTTGACTGCTTCTGCCTCCAATAGATTTCCTAAGCACTACTGTTTTAAGGAACAGCTTAAAAAGAGAATCCTAATGTGATTTCTTTATAATGGGTGTGTTCCTTATTTATCCTAGTGTCTAAACTCTTCTCCATGGCTGGACCCCCAAATAATATTCCTTTACGTGCTAAGGGGTATCTAGAAAGTGGGATAGGTTTAATAACTACCCTAACCCTAAAGCGTACCCTAACCCTAACCCCTACCCTAACCCTAACACGTATCCTAATCCTAACCCGTACCTGAACCGAGCCCTAACCCTAACACTAACCCTAACACTAACCCTAACGCATACCCTACGCCGTACCCGAACCCCTCCCTGAACCCGTACCCTAAGCCGTACCCTAAGCCTAACCCTAAGCCTAACCCTAACCCTACGCTACCCTTGACTGCTTCTGCCTCCAATAGATTTCCTAAGCACTAGTGTTTTAAGGAACAGCTTAAAAAGAGAATCCTAATGTGATTTCTTTATAATGGGTGTGTTCCTTATCTTATCTTAGTGTCTAAACTCTTCTCCATGGCTGCACCCCCAAATAATATTCCCTTACGTACTGAGGGGTATCTAGAGAGTGGGATAGGTTTAATAACTACCCTAACCCTAATGCGTACTCTAACCCTAACCCCTACCCTAACACTAACACGTACCCTAATCCTAACCCGTACCCTAAACCGAGCCCTAACCCTAGCACTAACCCTAATCCAAACCCTAACCCATACCCTACGCCGTAACCGAACCCCTCCCCAAACCCGTACCCTAAGCGGTACGCTAAGCCTAACCCTAAGCCTAACCCTAACCCTAAGCCTAACCCTAACCCTAGGCTACCCTTGACTGCTTCTGCCTCCAATAGATTTCCTAAGCACTAGTGTTTTAAGGAACAGCTTAAAAAGAGAATCCTAATGTGATTTCTTTATAATGGGTGTGTTCCTTATCTTATCCTAGTGTCTAAACTCTTCTCCATGGTTGCACCCTCAAATAATATTCCTTTACGTGCTAAGGGGTATCTAGAGAGTGGGATAGGTTTAATAACTACCCTAACCCTAACGCGTACCCTAACTCTAACCCCTACCCTAACCCTAACACGTACCCTAATCCTAACCCGTACCCTAAACCGAGCCCTAACCCTAACACTAACCCTAACCCTAACCCTAACCCATACCCTACGCCGTACCCTCACCCCTCCCCGAACCCGTACCCTAAGCCGTATCCTAAGCCGAACCCTAAGCCTAACCCTAAACCTAGGCTACCCTTGACTGCTTCTGCCTCCAATAGATTTCCTAAGCACTAGTGTTTTAAGGAACAGCTTAAAAAGAGAATCCTAATGTGATTTCTTTATAATGGGTGTGTTCCTTATCTTATCCTAGTGCCTAAACTCTTCTCCATGGCTGGATCCCCAAATAATACTCCTTTACGTGCTAAGGGGTATCTAGAGAGTGGGATAGGTTTACTAACTACCCTAACCCTAACGCGTACCCTAACCCTAACCCCTACCCTAACCCTAACACGTACCCTAATCCTAACCCGTACCCTAAACCGAGCCCTAACCCTAACACTAACCCTAACCCTAACCATAACACATACCCTACGCCGTACCCGAACCCCTCCCCGAACCCGAACCCTAAGCCGTACCCTAAGCCTAACCCTAAGCCTAACCCTAAACCTAGGCTACCCTTGACTGCTTCTGCCTCCAATAGATTTCCTAAGCACTAGTGTTTTAAGGAACAGCTTAAAATAGAATCCTAATGTGATTTCTTTATAATGGGTGTGTTCCTTATCTTATCCTAGTGTCTAAACTCTTCTCCATGGCTGGACCCCCAAATAATATTCCTTTACGTGCTAAGGGGTATCTAGAGAGTGGGATAGGTTTAATAACTACCCTAACGCTAACGCGTACCCTAACCCTAACCCCTACGCTAACCCTAACACGTACCCTAATCCTAACCCGTACCCTAAACCGAGCCCTAACCCTAACACTAACCCTAACCCTAACCCATACCCTACGCCGTACCCGCACCCATCCCCGAACCCGTACCCTAAGCCGTACCCTAAGCCGAACCCTAAGCCTAACCCTAAACCTAGGCTACCCTTGACTGCTTCTGCCTCCAATAGATTTCCTAAGCACTAGTGATTTAAGGAACAGCTTAAAAAGAGAATCCTAATGTGATTTCTTTATAATGGGTGTGTTCCTTATCTTATCCTAGTGCCTAAACTCTTCTCCATGGCTGGATCCCCAAATAATACTCCTTTACGTGCTAAGGGGTATCTAGAGAGTGGGATAGGTTTACTAACTACCCTAACCCTAACGCGTACCCTAACCCTAACCCCTACCCTAACCCTAACACGTACCCTAATCCTAACCCGTACCCTAAACCGAGCCCTGACCCTAACACTAACCCTAACCCTAACCATAACACATACCCTACGCCGTACCCGCACCCTTCCCCGAACCCGAACCCTAAGCCGTACCCTAAGCCTAACCCTAAGCCTAACCCTAACCCTTGGCTACCCTTGACTGCTTCTGCCTCCAATAGATTTCCTAAGCACTAGTGTTTTAAGGAACAGCTTAAAAAGAGAATCCTAATGTGATTTCTTTATAATGGGTGTGTTCCTTATCTTATCCTAGTGTCTAAACTCTTCTCCATGGCTGGACCCCCAAATAATATTCCTTTACGTGCTAAGGGGTATTTAGAGAGTGGGATAGGTTTAATAACTACCCTAACCCTAATGCGTACTCTAACCCTAACCCCTACCCTAACACTAACACGTACCCTAATCCTAATCCGTACCCTAAACCGAGCCCTAACCCTAGCACTAACCCTAATCCAAACCCTAACCCATACCCTACGCCGTAACCGAACCCCTCCCCAAACCCGTACCCTAAGCGGTACGCTAAGCCTAACCCTAAGCCTAACCCTAACCCTAGGCTACCCTTGACTGCTTCTGCCTCCAATAGATTTCCTAAGCACTATTGTTTTAAGGAACAGCTTAAAAAGAGAATCCTAATGTGATTTCTTTATAATGGGTGTGTTCCTTATCTTATCCTAGTGTCTAAACTCTTCTCCATGGCTGCACCCTCAAATAATATTCCTTTACGTGCGAAGGGGTATCTAGAGAGTGGGATAGGTTTAATAACTACCCTAACCCTAACGCGTACCCTAACCCTAACCCTAACACGTACCCTAATCCTATCCCGTACCCTAAACCGAGCCCTAACCCTAACACTAACCCTAACCCTAACCCTAACCCATACCCAACGCCGTACCCGAACCCCTCCCGAAACCCGTACCCTAAGCCGTACCCTAAGCCTAACCCTAAGCCTAACCCTAACCCTTGGCTACCCTTGACTGCTTCTGCCTCCAATAGATTTCCTAAGCACTAGTGTTTTAAGGAACAGCTAAAAAAGAGAATCCTAATGTGATTTCTTTATAATGGGTGTGTTCCTTATCTTATCCTAGTGTCTAAACTCTTCTCCATGGCTGGACCCCCAAATAATATTCCTTTACGTGCTAAGGGGTATCTAGAGAGTGGGATAGGTTTAATAACTACCCTAACCCTAATGCGTACCCTAACCCTAACCCCTACCCTAACCCTAACACGTACCCTAATCCTAACCCGTACCCTAAACCGAGCCCTAACCCTAACACTAACCCTAACCCGAACCCTAACCAATACCCTACGCCGTACCCGAAACCCTCCCCAAACCCGTACCCTAATCCGTACCCTAAGCCTAACCCTAAGCCTAACACTAACCCTAGGCTACCCTTGACTGCTTCTGCCTCCAATAGATTTCCTAAGCACTAGTGTTTTAAGGAACAGCTGAAAAAGAGAATCCTAATGTGATTTCTTTATAATGGGAGTGTTCCTTATCTTATCCTAGTGTCTAAACTCTTCTCCAAGGCTGGACCCCCAAATAATACTCCTTTACGTGCTAAGGGGTATCTAGAGAGTGGGATAGGTTTAATAACTACCCTAACACTAACGCGTACCCTAACCCTAACCCCTACCCTAACCCTAACACGTACCATAATCCTATCCCGTACCCTAAACCGATCCCTAAATCTAACACTAACCCTAACCCTAACCCAAACCCATAACCTACGCCAAACCCGTACCCTAAGCCGTACCCTAAGCCTAACCCTAAGCCTAACCCTAACCCTAGGCTACCCTTTACTGCTTCTGCCTCCAATAGATTTCCTAAGCACTAGTGTTTTAAGGAACAGCTTAAAAAGAGAATCCTAATGTGATTTCTTTATAATGGGTGTGTTCCTTATCTTATCCTAGTGTCTAAACTCTTCTCCATGGCTGCACCCTCAAATAATATTCCTTTACGTGCTAAGGGGTATCTAGAGAGTGGGATAGGTTTAATAACTACCCTAACGCTAACGCGTACCCTAACCCTAACCCCTACCCTAACCCTAACACGTACCCTAATCCTAACCCGTACCCTAAACCGAGCCCTAACCCTAACACTAACCCTAACCCTAACCCTAACCCATACCCTACGCCGTACCCGCACCCCTCACCGAACCCGTACCCTAAGCCTAACCCTAAGCCTAACCCTAAGCCTAACCCTAACCCTAGGCTACCCTTGACTGCTTCTGCCTCCAATAGATTTCCTAAGCACTAGTGTTTTAAGGAACAGCTTAAAAAGAGAATCCTAATGTGATTTCTTTATAATGGGTGTGTTCCTTATCTTATCTTAGTGTCAAAACTCTTCTCCATGGCTGCACCCCCAAATAATATTCCCTTACGTGCTAAGGGGTATCTAGAGAGTGGGATAGGTTTAATAACTACCCTAACCCTAATGCGTACTCTAACCCTAACCCCTACCCTAACCCTAACACGTACCCTAATCCTAACCCGTACCCTAAACCGAGCCCTAACCCTAACACTAACCCTAACCCTAACCATAACACATACCCTACGCCGTACCCGCAACCCTCCCCAAACCCGTACCCTAAGCCGTACCCTAAGCCTAACCCTAAGCCTAACCCTAACCCTAGGCTACCCTTGACTGCTTCTGCCTCTAATAGATTTCCTAAGCACTAGTGTTTTAAGGAACAGCTTAAAAAGAGAATCCTAATGTGATTTCTTTATAATGGGTGTGTTCCTTATCTTATCCTAGTGTCTAAACTCTTCTCCATGGCTGGACCCCCAAATAATACTCCTTTACGTGCTAAGGGGTATCTTGAGAGTGGGATAGGTTTAATAACTACCCTAACACTAACGCGTACCCTAACCCTAACCCCTACCCTAACCCTAACACGTACCCTAATCCTATCCCGTACCCTAAACCGATCCCTAACTCTAACACTAACCCTAACCCTAACCCAAACCCATAACCTACGCCGAACCCGTACCCTAAGCCGTACCCTAAGCCTAACCCTAAGCCTAACCCTAACCCTAGGCTACCCTTGACTGCTTCTGCCTCCAATAGATTTCCTAAGCACTAGTGTTTTAAGGAACAGCTTAAAAAGAGAATCCTAATGTGTTTTCTTTATAATGGGTGTGTTCCTTATCTTATCCTAGTGTCTAAACTCTTCTCCATGGCTGGACCCCCAAATAATATTCCTTTACGTGCTAAGGGTTATCTAGAGAGTGGGATAGGTTTAATAACTACCCTAACCCTAACGCGTACCCTAACTCTAACCCCTACCCTAACCCTAACACGTACCCTAATCCTAACCCGTACCCTAAACCGAGCCCTAACCCTAACACTAACCCTAACCCTAACCCTAACCCATACCCTACGCCGTACCCTCACCCCTCCCCGAACCCGTACCCTAAGCCGTATCCTAAGCCGAACCCTAAGCCTAACCCTAAACCTAGGCTACCCTTGACTGCTTCTGCCTCCAATAGATTTCCTAAGCACTAGTGTTTTAAGGAACAGCTTAAAAAGAGAATCCTAATGTGATTTCTTTATAATGGGTGTGTTCCTTATCTTATCCTAGTGCCTAAACTCTTCTCCATGGCTGGATCCCCAAATAATACTCCTTTACGTGCTAAGGGGTATCTAGAGAGTGGGATAGGTTTACTAACTACCCTAACCCTAACGCGTACCCTAACCCTAACCCCTACCCTAACCCTAACACGTACCCTAATCCTAACCCGTACCCTAAACCGAGCCCTAACCCTAACACTAACCCTAACCCTAACCATAACACATACCCTACGCCGTACCCGAACCCCTCCCCGAACCCGAACCCTAAGCCGTACCCTAAGCCTAACCCTAAGCCTAACCCTAAACCTAGGCTACCCTTGACTGCTTCTGCCTCCAATAGATTTCCTAAGCACTAGTGTTTTAAGGAACAGCTTAAAATAGAATCCTAATGTGATTTCTTTATAATGGGTGTGTTCCTTATCTTATCCTAGTGTCTAAACTCTTCTCCATGGCTGGACCCCCAAATAATATTCCTTTACGTGCTAAGGGGTATCTAGAGAGTGGGATAGGTTTAATAACTACCCTAACGCTAACGCGTACCCTAACCCTAACCCCTACGCTAACCCTAACACGTACCCTAATCCTAACCCGTACCCTAAACCGAGCCCTAACCCTAACACTAACCCTAACCCTAACCCATACCCTACGCCGTACCCGCACCCATCCCCGAACCCGTACCCTAAGCCGTACCCTAAGCCGAACCCTAAGCCTAACCCTAAACCTAGGGTACCCTTGACTGCTTCTGCCTCCAATAGATTTCCTAAGCACTAGTGATTTAAGGAACAGCTTAAAAAGAGAATCCTAATGTGATTTCTTTATAATGGGTGTGTTCCTTATCTTATCCTAGTGCCTAAACTCTTCTCCATGGCTGGATCCCCAAATAATACTCCTTTACGTGCTAAGGGGTATCTAGAGAGTGGGATAGGTTTACTAACTACCCTAACCCTAACGCGTACCCTAACCCTAACCCCTACCCTAACCCTAACACGTACCCTAATCCTAACCCGTACCCTAAACCGAGCCCTGACCCTAACACTAACCCTAACCCTAACCATAACACATACCCTACGCCGTACCCGCACCCTTCCCCGAACCCGAACCCTAAGCCGTACCCTAAGCCTAACCCTAAGCCTAACCCTAACCCTTGGCTACCCTTGACTGCTTCTGCCTCCAATAGATTTCCTAAGCACTAGTGTTTTAAGGAACAGCTTAAAAAGAGAATCCTAATGTGATTTCTTTATAATGGGTGTGTTCCTTATCTTATCCTAGTGTCTAAACTCTTCTCCATGGCTGGACCCCCAAATAATATTCCTTTACGTGCTAAGGGGTATTTAGAGAGTGGGATAGGTTTAATAACTACCCTAACCCTAATGCGTACTCTAACCCTAACCCCTACCCTAACACTAACACGTACCCTAATCCTAATCCGTACCCTAAACCGAGCCCTAACCCTAGCACTAACCCTAATCCAAACCCTAACCCATACCCTACGCCGTAACCGAACCCCTCCCCAAACCCGTACCCTAAGCGGTACGCTAAGCCTAACCCTAAGCCTAACCCTAACCCTAGGCTACCCTTGACTGCTTCTGCCTCCAATAGATTTCCTAAGCACTATTGTTTTAAGGAACAGCTTAAAAAGAGAATCCTAATGTGATTTCTTTATAATGGGTGTGTTCCTTATCTTATCCTAGTGTCTAAACTCTTCTCCATGGCTGCACCCTCAAATAATATTCCTTTACGTGCGAAGGGGTATCTAGAGAGTGGGATAGGTTTAATAACTACCCTAACGCTAACGCGTACCCTAACCCTAACCCCTACCCTAACCCTAACACGTACCCTAATCCTAACCCGTACCCTAAACCGAGCCCTAACCCTAACACTAACCCTAACCCTAACCCTAACCCATACCCTACGCCGTACCCGCACCCCTCACCGAACCCGTACCCTAAGCCTAACCCTAAGCCTAACCCTAAGCCTAACCCTAACCCTAGGCTACCCTTGACTGCTTCTGCCTCCAATAGATTTCCTAAGCACTAGTGTTTTAAGGAACAGCTTAAAAAGAGAATCCTAATGTGCTTTCTTTATAATGGGTGTGTTCCTTATCTTATCTTAGTGTCAAAACTCTTCTCCATGGCTGCACCCCCAAATAATATTCCCTTACGTGCTAAGGGGTATCTAGAGAGTGGGATAGGTTTAATAACTACCCTAACCCTAATGCGTACTCTAACCCTAACCCCTACCCTAACCCTAACACGTACCCTAATCCTAACCCGTACCCTAAACCGAGCCCTAACCCTAACACTAACCCTAACCCTAACCATAACACATACCCTACGCCGTACCCGCAACCCTCCCCAAACCCGTACCCTAAGCCGTACCCTAAGCCTAACCCTAAGCCTAACCCTAACCCTAGGCTACCCTTGACTGCTTCTGCCTCTAATAGATTTCCTAAGCACTAGTGTTTTAAGGAACAGCTTAAAAAGAGAATCCTAATGTGATTTCTTTATAATGGGTGTGTTCCTTATCTTATCCTAGTGTCTAAACTCTTCTCCATGGCTGGACCCCCAAATAATACTCCTTTACGTGCTAAGGGGTATCTTGAGAGTGGGATAGGTTTAATAACTACCCTAACACTAACGCGTACCCTAACCCTAACCCCTACCCTAACCCTAACACGTACCCTAATCCTATCCCGTACCCTAAACCGATCCCTAACTCTAACACTAACCCTAACCCTAACCCAAACCCATAACCTACGCCGAACCCGTACCCTAAGCCGTACCCTAAGCCTAACCCTAAGCCTAACCCTAACCCTAGGCTACCCTTGACTGCTTCTGCCTCCAATAGATTTCCTAAGCACTAGTGTTTTAAGGAACAGCTTAAAAAGAGAATCCTAATGTGTTTTCTTTATAATGGGTGTGTTCCTTATCTTATCCTAGTGTCTAAACTCTTCTCCATGGCTGGACCCCCAAATAATATTCCTTTACATGCTAAGGGGTATCTAGAGAGTGGGATAGGTTTAATAACTACCCTAACCCTAATGCGTACTCTAACCCTAACCCCTACCCTAACACTAACACGTACCCTAATCCTAATCCGTACCCTAAACCGAGCCCTAACCCTAGCACTAACCCTAATCCAAACCCTAACCCATACCCTACGCCGTAACCGAACCCCTCCCCAAACCTGTACCCTAAGCGGTACGCTAAGCCTAACCCTAAGCCTAACCCTAACCCTAGGCTACCCTTGACTGCTTCTGCCTCCAATAGATTTCCTAAGCACTATTGTTTTAAGGAACAGCTTAAAAAGAGAATCCTAATGTGATTTCTTTATAATGGGTGTGTTCCTTATCCTAGTGTCTAAACTCTTCTCCATGGCTGCACCCTCAAATAATATTCCTTTACGTGCGAAGGGGTATCTAGAGAGTGGGATAGGTTTAATAACTACCCTAACCCTAACGCGTACCCTAACCCTAACCCTAACACGTACCCTAATCCTATCCCGTACCCTAAACCGAGCCCTAACCCTAACACTAACCCTAACCCTAACCCTAACCCATACCCAATGCCGTACCCGAACCCCTCCCGAAACCCGTACCCTAAGCCGTACCCTAAGCCTAACCCTAAGCCTAAACCTAACCCTTGGCTACCCTTGACTGCTTCTGCCTCCAATAGATTTCCTAAGCACTAGTGTTTTAAGGAACAGCTAAAAAAGAGAATCCTAATGTGATTTCTTTATAATGGGTGTGTTCCTTATCTTATCCTAGTGTCTAAACTCTTCTCCATGGCTGGACCCCCAAATAATATTCCTTTACGTGCTAAGGGGTATCTAGAGAGTGGGATAGGTTTAATAACTACCCTAACCCTAATGCGTACCCTAACCCTAACCCCTACCCTAACCCTAACACGTACCCTAATCCTAACCCGTACCCTAAACCGAGCCCTAACCCTAACACTAACCCTAACCCGAACCCTAACCAATACCCTACGCCGTACCCGAACCCCTCCCCAAACCCGTACCCGAATCCGTACCCTAAGCCTAACCCTAAGCCTAACACTAACCCTAGGCTACCCTTGACTGCTTCTGCCTCCAATAGATTTCCTAAGCACTAGTGTTTTAAGGAACAGCTGAAAAAGAGAATCCTAATGTGATTTCTTTATAATGGGAGTGTTCCTTATCTTATCCTAGTGTCTAAACTCTTCTCCAAGGCTGGACCCCCAAATAATACTCCTTTACGTGCTAAGGGGTATCTAGAGAGTGGGATAGGTTTAATAACTACCCTAACACTAACGCGTACCCTAACCCTAACCCCTACCCTAACCCTAACACGTACCCTAATCCTATCCCGTACCCTAAACCGAGCCCTAAATCTAACACTAACCCTAACCCTAACCCAAACCCATAACCTACGCCGAACCCGTACCCTAAGCCGTACCCTAAGCCTAACCCTAAGCCTAACCCTAACCCTAGGCTACCCTTGACTGCTTCTGCCTCCAATAGATTTCCTAAGCACTAGTGTTTTAAGGAACAGCTTAAAAAGAGAATCCTAATGTGATTTCTTTATAATGGGTGTGTTCCTTATCTTATCCTAGTGTTTAAACTCTTCTCCATGGCTGGACCCACAAATAATATTCCTTTACGTGCTAAGGGGTATCTAGAAAGTGGGATAGGTTTAATAACTACCCTAACCCTAAAGCGTACCCTAACCCTAACCCCTACCCTAACCCTAACACGTATCCTAATCCTAACCCGTACCCTGAACCGAGCCCTAACCCTAACACTAACCCTAACACTAACCCTAACGCATACCCTACGCCGTACCCGAACCTCTCCCTGAACCCGTACCCTAAGCCGTACCCTAAGCCTAACCCTAAGCCTAACCCTAACCCTATGCTACCCTTGACTGCTTCTGCCTCCAATAGATTTCCTAAGCACTAGTGTTTTAAGGAACAGCTTAAAAAGAGAATCCTAATGTGATTTCTTTATAATGGGTGTGTTCCTTATCTTATCTTAGTGTCTAAACTCTTCTCCATGGCTGCACCCCCAAATAATATTCCCTTACGTGCTGAGGGATATCTAGAGAGTGGGATAGGTTTAATAACTACCCTAACCCTAATGCGTACTCTAACCCTAACCCCTACCCTAACACTAACACGTACCCTAATCCTAACCCGTACCCTAAACCGAGCCCTAACCCTAGCACTAACCCTAATCCAAACCCTAACCCATACCCTACGCCGTACGCGAACCCCTCCCCAAACCCGTTCCCTAAGCGGTACGCTAAGCCTAACCCTAAGCCTAACCCTAACCCTAGGCTACCCTTGACTGCTTCTGCCTCCAATAGATTTCCTAAGCACTATTGTTTTAAGGAACAGCTTAAAAAGAGAATCCTAATGTGATTTCTTTATAATGGGTGTGTTCCTTATCTTATCCTAGTGTCTAAACTCTTCTCCATGGCTGCACCCTCAAATAATATTCCTTTACGTGCTAAGGGGTATCTAGAGAGTGGGATAGGTTTAATAACTACCCTAACGCTAACGCGTACCCTAACCCTAACCCCTACCCTAACCCTAACACGTACCCTAATCCTAACCCGTACCCTAAACCGAGCCCTAACCCTAACCCTAACCCTAACCCTAACCCATACCCTACGCCGTACCCGCACCCCTCCCCGAACCCGTACCCTAAGCCGTATCCTAAGCCGTACCCTAAGCCAAACCCTAAGCCTAACCCTAACCCTAGGCTACCCTTGACTGCTTCTGCCTCCAATAGATTTCCTAAGCACTAGTGTTTTAAGGAACAGCTTAAAAAGAGAATCCTAATGTGATTTCTTTATAATGGGTGTGTTCCTTATCTTATCCTAGTGCCTAAACTCTTCTCCATGGCTGGATCCCCAAATAATACTCCTTTACGTGCTAAGGGGTATCTAGAGAGTGGGATAGGTTTACTAACTACCCTAACCCTAACGCGTACCCTAACCCTAACCCCTACCCTAACCCTAACACGTACCCTAATCCTAACCCGTACCCTAAACCGAGCCCTGACCCTAACACTAACCCTAACCCTAACCATAACACATACCCTACGCCATACCCGAACCCCTCCCCGAACTCGAACCCTAAGCCGTACCCTAAGCCTAACCCTAAGCCTAACCCTAACCCTTGGCTACCCTTGACTGCTTCTGCCTCCAATAGATTTCCTAAGCACTAGTGTTTTAAGGAACAGCTTAAAAAGAGAATTCTAATGTGATTTCTTTATAATGGGTGTGTTCCTTATCTTATCCTAGTGTCTAAACTCTTCTCCATGGCTGAACCCCCAAATAATATTCCTTTACGTGCTAAGGGGTATCTAGAGAGTGGGATAGGTTTACTAACTACCCTAACCCTAAAGCGTACCCTAACCCTAACCCCTACCCTAACCCTAACATGTACCCTAATCCTAACCCGTACCCTAAACCGAGCCGTAACCTTATCACTAACCCTAACCCTAACCCTAACACATACCCTACGCTGTACCCGAACCCCTCACCGAACCCGTACCCTAAGCCGTACCCTAAGCCTAACCCTAAGCCTAACCCTAACCCTAGGCTACCCTTGACTGCTTCTGCCTCCAATAGATTTCCTAAGCACTAGTGTTTTAAGGAACAGCTTAAAAAGAGAATCCTAATGTGATTTCTTTATAATGGGTGTGTTCCTTATCTTATCCTAGTGTCTAAACTCTTCTCCATGGCTGGACCCCCAAATAATATTCCTTTACGTGCTAAGGGGTATCTAGAGAGTGGGATAGGTTTAATAACTACCCTAACCCTAACGCGTACCCTAACCCTAACCCCTACCCTAACCCTAACACGTACCCTAATCCTAACCCGTACCCTAAACCGAGCCCTAACCCTAACACTAACCCTAACCCTTACCCATACCCTACGCCGTACCCGCACCCCTCACCTAACCCGTACCCTAAGCCGTACCCTAAGCCTAACCCTAAGCCTAACCCTAACCCTAGGCTACCCTTGACTGCTTCTGCCTCCAATAGATTTCCTAAGCACTAGTGTTTTAAGGAACAGCTTAAAAAGAGAATCCTAATGTGATTTCTTTATAATGGGTGTGTTCCTTATCTTATCCTAGTGCCTAAACTCTTCTCCATGGCTGGATCCCCAAATAATACTCCTTTACGTGCTAAGGGGTATCTAGAGAGTGGGATAGGTTTACTAACTACCCTAACCCTAACGCGTACCCTAACCCTAACCCCTACCCTAACCCTAACACGTACCCTAATCCTAACCCGTACCCTAAACCGAGCCCTGACCCTAACAGTAACCCTAACCCTAACCATAACACATACCCTACGCCGTACCCGAACCCTTCCCCGAACCCGAACCCTAAGCCGTACCCTAAGCCTAACCCTAAGCCTAACCCTAACCCTTGGCTACCCTTGACTGCTTCTGCCTCCAATAGATTTCCTAAGCACTAGTGTTTTAAGGAACAGCTTAAAAAGAGAATTCTAATGTGATTTCTTTATAATGGGTGTGTTCCTTATCTTATCCTAGTGTCTAAACTCTTCTCCATGGCTGGACCCCCAAATAATATTCCTTTACGTGCTAAGGGGTATCTAGAGAGTGGGATAGGTTTACTAACTACCCTAACCCTAAAGCGTACCCTAACCCTAACCCCTACCCTAACCCTAACACGTACCCTAATCCTAACCCGTACCCTAAACCGAGCCCTAACCCTAACACTAACCCTAACCCTAACCCATACCCTACGCCGTACCCGCACCCCTCACCGAACCCGTACCCTAAGCCGTACCCTAAGCCTGACCCTAAGCCTAACCCTAACCCTAGGCTACCCTTGACTGCTTCTGCCTCCAATAGATTTCCTAAGCACTAGTGTTTTAAGGAACAGCTTAAAAAGAGAATCCTAATGTGATTTCTTTATAATGGGTGTGTTCCTTATCTTATCCTAGTGCCTAAACTCTTCTCCATGGCTGGATCCCCAAATAATACTCCTTTACGTGCTAAGGGGTATCTAGAGAGTGGGATAGGTTTACTAACTACCCTAAACCTAACGCGTACCCTAACCCTAACACCTACCCTAACCCTAACACGTACCCTAATCCTAACCCGTACCCTAAACCGAGCCCTAACCCTAACACTAACCCTAACCCTAACCATAACACATACCCTACGCCGTACCCGAACCCCTCCCCGAACCCGAACCCTAAGCTGTACCCTAAGCCTAACCCTAAGCCTAACCCTAACCCTAGGCTACCCTTGACTGCTTCTGCCTCCAATAGATTTCCTAAGCACTAGTGTTTTAAGGAACAGCTTAAAATAGAATCCTAATGTGATTTCTTTATAATGGGTGTGTTCCTTATCTTATCCTAGTGTCTAAACTCTTCTCCATGGCTGGACCCCCAAATAATATTCCTTTCCGTGCTAAGGGGTATCTAGAGAGTGGGATAGGTTTAATAACTACCCTAACCCTAACGTGTACCCTAACCCTAACCCCAACCCTAACCCTAACACGTACCCTAATCCTAACCCGTACCCTAAACCGAGCCCTAACCCTAACACTAACCCTAACCCTAACCCTAAACCATACCCTACGCCGTACCCGCACCCCTCCCCGAACCCGTACCCTAAGCCGTATCCTAAGCCGAACCCTAAGCCTAACCCTAAACCTAGGCTACCCTTGACTGCTTCTGCCTCCAATAGATTTCCTAAGCACTAGTGTTTTAAGGAACAGCTTAAAAAGAGAATCGTAATGTGATTTCTTTATAATGGGTGTGTTCCTTATCTTATCCTAGTGCCTAAACTCTTCTCCATGGCTGGATCCCCAAATAATACTCCTTTACGTGCTAAGGGGTATCTAGAGAGTGGGATAGGTTTACTAACTACCCTAAACCTAACGCGTACCCTAACCCTAACCCCTACCCTAACCCTAACACGTACCCTAATCCTAACCCGTACCCTAAACCGAGCCCTAACCCTAACACTAACCCTAACCCTAACCATAACACATACCGTACGCCGTACCCGAACCCCTCCCCGAACCCGAACCCTAAACCGTACCCTAAGCCTAACCCTAAGCCTAACCCTAACCCTAGGCTACCCTTGACTGCTTCTGCCTCCAATAGATTTCCTAAGCACTAGTGTTTTAAGGAACAGCTTAAAATAGAATCCTAATGTGATTTCTTTATAATGGGTGTGTTCCTTATCTTATCCTAGTGTCTAAACTCTTCTCCATGGCTGGACCCCCAAATAATATTCCTTTCCGTGCTAAGGGGTATCTAGAGAGTGGGATAGGTTTAATAACTACCCTAACCCTAACGCGTACCCTAACCCTAACCCCTACCCTAACCCTAACACGTACCGTAATCCTAACCCGTACCCTAAACCGAGCCCTAACCCTAACACTAACCCTAACCCTAACCCTAACCCATACCCTACGCCGTACCCGCACCCCTCACCGAACCCGTACCCTAAGCCGTACCCTAAGCCTAACCCTAAGCCTAACCCTAACCCTAGGCTACTCTTGACTGCTTCTGCCTCCAATAGATTTCCTAAGCACTAGTGTTTTAAGGAACAGCTTAAAAAGAGAATCCTAATGTGATTTCTTTATAATGGGTGTGTTCCTTATCTTATCTTAGTGTCAAAACTCTTCTCCATGGCTGCACCCCCAAATAATATTCCCTTACGTGCTAAGGGGTATCTAGAGAGTGGGATAGGTTTAATAACTACCCTAACCCTAATGCGTACTCTAACCCTAACCCCTACCCTAACCCTAACACGTACCCTAATCCTAACCCGTACCCTAAACCGAGCCCTAACCCTAACACTAACCCTAACCCTAACCCTAACCCATACCCTACGCCGTACCCACACCCCTCCCCGAACCCGTACCCTAAGCCGTATCCTAAGCCGAACCCTAAGCCTAACCCTAAACCTAGGCTACCCTTGACTGCTTCTGCCTCCAATAGATTTCCTAAGCACTAGTGTTTTAAGGAACAGCTTAAAAAGAGAATCCTAATGTGATTTCTTTATAATGGGTGTGTTCCTTATCTTATCCTAGTGCCTAAACTCTTCTCCATGGCTGGATCCCCAAATAATACTCCTTTACGTGCTATGGGGTATCTAGAGAGTGGGATAGGTTTACTAACTACCCTAACCCTAACGCGTACCCTAACCCTAACCCCTACCCTAACCCTAACACGTACCCTAATCCTAACCCGTACCCTAAACCGAGCCCTAACCCTAACACTAACCCTAACCCTAACCATAACACATACCCTACGCCGTACCCGAAACCCTCCCCGAACCCGAACCCTAAGCCGTACCCTAAGCCTAACCCTAAGCCTAACCCTAACCCTAGGCTACCCTTGACTGCTTCTGCCTCCAATAGATTTCCTAAGCACTAGTGTTTTAAGGAACAGCTTAAAATAGAATCCTAATATGATTTCTTTATAATGGGTGTGTTCCTTATCTTATCCTAGTGTCTAAACTCTTCTCCATGGCTGGACCCCCAAATAATATTCCTTTACGTGCTAAGGGGTATCTAGAGAGTGGGATAGGTTTAATAACTACCCTAACCCTAACGCGTACCCTAACCCTAACCCCTACCCTAACCCTAACACGTACCCTAATCCTAACCCGTACCCTAAACCGAGCCCTAACCCTAACACTAACCCTAACCCTAACCCTAACCCATACCCTACGCCGTACCCGCACCCCTCACCGAACCCGTACCCTAAGCCGTACCCTAAGCCTAACCCTAAGCCTAACCCTAACCCTAGGCTACCCTTGACTGCTTCTGCCTCCAATAGATTTCCTAAGCACTAGTGTTTTAAGGAACAGCTTAAAATAGAATCCTAATGTGATTTCTTTATAATGGGTGTGTTCCTTATCTTATCCTAGTGTCTAAACTCTTCTCCATGGCTGGACCCCCAAATAATATTCCTTTCCGTGCTAAGGGGTATCTAGAGAGAGGGATAGGTTTAATAACTACCCTAACCCTAACGTGTACCCTAACCCTAACCCCAACCCTAACCCTAACACGTACCCTAATCCTAACCCGTACCCTAAACCGAGCCCTAACCCTAACACTAACCCTAACCCTAACCCTAACCCATACCCTACGCCGTACCCGCACCCCTCCCCGAACCCGTACCCTAAGCCGTATCCTAAGCCGAACCCTAAGCCTAACCCTAAACCTAGGCTACCCTTGACTGCTTCTGCCTCCAATAGATTTCCTAAGCACTAGTGTTTTAAGGAACAGCTTAAAAAGAGAATCCTAATGTGATTTCTTTATAATGGGTGTGTTCCTTATCTTATCCTAGTGCCTAAACTCTTCTCCATGGCTGGATCCCCAAATAATACTCCTTTACGTGCTAAGGGGTATCTAGAGAGTGGGATAGGTTTACTAACTACCCTAAACCTAACGCGTACCCTAACCCTAACCCCTACCCTAACCCTAACACGTACCCTAATCCTAACCCGTACCCTAAACCGAGCCCTAACCCTAACACTAACCCTAACCCTAACCCTAACCCATACCCTACGCCGTACCCGCACCCCTCACCGAACCCGTACCCTAAGCCGTACCCTAAGCCTAACCCTAAGCCTAACCCTAACCCTAGGCTACCGTTGACTGCTTCTGCCTCCAATAGATTTCCTAAGCACTAGTGTTTTAAGGAACAGCTTAAAAAGAGAATCCTAATGTGATTTCTTTATAATGGGTGTGTTCCTTATCTTATCTTAGTGTCAAAACTCTTCTCCATGGCTGCACCCCCAAATAATATTCCCTTACGTGCTAAGGGGTATCTAGAGAGTGGGATAGGTTTAATAACTACCCTAACCCTAATGCGTACTCTAACCCTAACCCCTACCCTAACCCTAACACGTACCCTAATCCTAACCCGTACCCTAAACCAAGCCCTAACCCTAACACTAACCCTAACCCTAACCCTAACCCATACCCTACGCCGTACCCACACCCCTCCCCGAACCCGTACCCTAAGCCGTATCCTAAGCCGAACCCTAAGCCTAACCCTAAACCTAGGCTACCCTTGACTGCTTCTGCCTCCAATAGATTTCCTAAGCACTAGTGTTTTAAGGAACAGCTTAAAAAGAGAATCCTAATGTGATTTCTTTATAATGGGTGTGTTCCTTATCTTATCCTAGTGCCTAAACTCTTCTCCATGGCTGGATCCCCAAATAATACTCCTTTACGTGCTAAGGGGTATCTAGAGAGTGGGATAGGTTTACTAACTACCCTAACCCTAACGCGTACCCTAACCCTAACCCCTACCCTAACCCTAACACGTACCCTAATCCTAACCCGTACCCTAAACCGAGCCCTAACCCTAACACTAACCCTAACCCTAACCATAACACATACCCTACGCCGTACCCGAACCCCTCCCCGAACCCGAACCCTAAGCCGTACCCTAAGCCTAACCCTAAGCCTAACCCTAACCCTAGGCTACCCTTGACTGCTTCTGCCTCCAATAGATTTCCTAAGCACTAGTGTTTTAAGGAACAGCTTAAAAAGAGAATCCTAATGTGATTTCTTTATAATGGGTGTGTTCCTTACCTTATCTTAGTGTCAAAACTCTTCTCCATGGCTGCACCCCCAAATAATATTCCCTTACGTGCTAAGGGGTATCTAGAGAGTGGGATAGGTTTAATAACTACCCTAACCCTAATGCGTACTCTAACCCTAACCCCTACCCTAACCCTAACACGTACCCTAATCCTAACCCGTACCCTAAACCGAGCCCTAACCCTAACACTAACCCTAACCCTAACCATAACACATACCCTACGCCGTACCCGAACCCCTCCCCGAACCCGTACCCTAAGCCGTACCCTAAGCCTAACCCTAAGCCTAACCCTAATCCTTGGCTACCCTTGACTGCTTCTGCCTCCAATAGATTTCCTAAGCACTAGTGTATGAAGGAACAGCTTAAAAAGAGAATCCTAATGTGATTTCTTTATAATGGGTGTGTTCCTTACCTTATCTTAGTGTCTAAACTCTTCTCCATGGCTGCACCCCCAAATAATATTCCCTTACGTGCGAAGGGGTATCTAGAGAGTGGGATAGGTTTAATAACTACCCTAACCCTAATGCGTACTCTAACCATAACCCCTACCCTAACACTAACACGTACCCTAATCCTAACCCGTACCCTAAACCGAGCCCTAACCCTAACCCTAACCCTAACCCATACCCTACGCCGTACCCGCACCCCTCCCCAAACCCGTACCCTAAGCCGTACCCTAAGCCTAACCCTAAGCCTAACCCTAACCCTAGGCTACCCTTGACTGCTTCTGCCTCTAATAGATTTCCTAAGCACTAGTGTTTTAAGGAACAGCTGAAAAAGAGAATCCTAATGTGATTTCTTTATAATGGGTGTGTTCCTTATCTTATCCTAGTGTCTAAACTCTTCTCCATGGCTGGACCCCCAAATAATACTCCTTTACGTGCTAAGGGGTATCTAGAGAGTGGGATAGGTTTAATAACTACCCTAACACTAACGCGTACCCTAACCCTAACCCCTACCCTAACCCTAACACGTACCCTAATCCTAACCCGTACCCTAAACCGAGCCCTAACCCTAACACTAACCCTAACCCTAACCCTAACCCATACCCTACGCCGTACCCGCACCCCTCACCGAACCCGTACCCTAAGCCGTACCCTAAGCCTAACCCTAAGCCTAACCCTAACCCTAGGCTACCCTTGACTGCTTCTGCCTCCAATAGATTTCCTAAGCACTAGTGTTTTAAGGAACAGCTTAAAAAGAGAATCCTAATGTGATTTCTTTATAATGGGTGTGTTCCTTATCTTATCCTAGTGTCTAAACTCTTCTCCATGGCTGGACCCCCAAATAATATTCCTTTACGTGCTAAGGGGTATCTAGAGAGTGGGATAGGTTTAATAACTACCCTAACCCTAATGCGTACTCTAACCCTAACCCCTACCCTAACACTAACACGTACCCTAATCCTAATCCGTACCCTAAACCGAGCCCTAACCCTAGCACTAACCCTAATCCAAACCCTAACCCATACCCTACGCCGTAACCGAACCCCTCCCCAAACCCATACCCTAAGCGGTACGCTAAGCCTAACCCTAAGCCTAACCCTAACCCTAGGCTACCCTTGACTGCTTCTGCCTCCAATAGATTTCCTAAGCACTATTGTTTTAAGGAACAGCTTAAAAAGAGAATCCTAATGTGATTTCTTTATAATGGGTGTGTTCCTTATCTTATCCTAGTGTCTAAACTCTTCTCCATGGCTGCACCCTCAAATAATATTCCTTTACCTGCGAAGGGGTATCTAGAGAGTGGGATAGGTTTAATAACTACCCTAACCCTAACGCGTACCCTAACCCTAACCCTAACACGTACCCTAATCCTATCCCGTACCCTAAACCGAGCCCTAACCCTAACACTAACCCTAACCCTAACCCTAACCCATACCCAACGCCGTACCCGAACCCCTCCCGAAACCCGTACCCTAAGCCGTACCCTAAGCCTAACCCTAAGCCTAACCCTAACCCTTGGCTACCCTTGACTGCTTCTGCCTCCAATAGATTTCCTAAGCACTAGTGTTTTAAGGAACAGCTAAAAAAGAGAATCCTAATGTGATTTCTTTATAATGGGTGTGTTCCTTATCTTATCCTAGTGTCTAAACTCTTCTCCATGGCTGGACCCCCAAATAATATTCCTTTACGTGCTAAGGGGTATCTAGAGAGTGGGATAGGTTTAATAACTACCCTAACCCTAATGCGTACCCTAACCCTAACCCCTACCCTAACCCTAACACGTACCCTAATCCTAACCCGTACCCTAAACCGAGCCCTAACCCTAACACTAACCCTAACCCGAACCCTAACCAATACCCTACGCCGTACCCGAACCCCTCCCCAAACCCGTACCCTAATCCGTACCCTAAGCCTAACCCTAAGCCTAACACTAACCCTAGGCTACCCTTGACTGCTTCTGCCTCCAATAGATTTCCTAAGCACTAGTGTTTTAAGGAACAGCTTAAAATAGAATCCTAATATGATTTCTTTATAATGGGTGTGTTCCTTATCTTATCCTAGTGTCTAAACTCTTCTCCATGGCTGGACCCCCAAATAATATTCCTTTACGTGCTAAGGGGTATCTAGAGAGTGGGATAGGTTTAATAACTACCCTAACCCTAACGCGTACCCTAACCCTAACCCCTACCCTAACCCTAACACGTACCCTAATCCTAACCCGTACCCTAAACCGAGCCCTAACCCTAACACTAACCCTAACCCTAACCCTAACCCATACCCTACGCCGTACCCGCACCCCTCACCGAACCCGTACCCTAAGCCGTATCCTAAGCCTAACCCTAAGCCTAACCCTAACCCTAGGCTACCCTTGACTGCTTCTGCCTCCAATAGATTTCCTAAGCACTAGTGTTTTAAGGAACAGCTTAAAAAGAGAATCCTAATGTGATTTCTTTATAATGGGTGTGTTCCTTATCTTATCCTAGTGCCTAAACTCTTCTCCATGGCTGGATCCCCAAATAATACTCCTTTACGTGCTAAGGGGTATCTAGAGAGTGGGATAGGTTTACTAACTACCCTAACCCTAACGCGTACCCTAACCCTAACCCCTACCCTAACCCTAACACGTACCCTAATCCTAACCCGTACCCTAAACCGAGCCCTAACCCTAACACTAACCCTAACCCTAACCATAACACATACCCTACGCCGTACCCGAACCCCTCCCCGAACCCGAACCCTAAGCCGTACCCTAAGCCTAACCCTAAGCCTAACCCTAACCCTAGGCTACCCTTGACTGCTTCTGCCTCCAATAGATTTCCTAAGCACTAGTGTTTTAAGGAACAGCTTAAAATAGAATCCTAATGTGATTTCTTTATAATGGGTGTGTTCCTTATCTTATCCTAGTGTCTAAACTCTTCTCCATGGCTGGACCCCCAAATAATATTCCTTTCCGTGCTAAGGGGTATCTAGAGAGAGGGATAGGTTTAATAACTACCCTAACCCTAACGCGTACCCTAACCCTAACCCCAACCCTAACCCTAACACGTACCCTAATCCTAACCCGTACCCTAAACCGAGCCCTAACCCTAACACTAACCCTAACCCTAACCCTAACCCATACCCTACGCCGTACCCGCACCCCTCCCCGAACCCGTACCCTAAGCCGTATCCTAAGCCGAACCCTAAGCCTAACCCTAAACCTAGGCTACCCTTGACTGCTTCTGCCTCCAATAGATTTCCTAAGCACTAGTGTTTTAAGGAACAGCTTAAAAAGAGAATCCTAATGTGATTTCTTTATAATGGGTGTGTTCCTTATCTTATCCTAGTGCCTAAACTCTTCTCCATGGCTGGATCCCCAAATAATACTCCTTTACGTGCTAAGGGGTATCTAGAGAGTGGGATAGGTTTACTAACTACCCTAAACCTAACGCGTACCCTAACCCTAAACCCTACCCTAACCCTAACACGTACCCTAATCCTAACCCGTACCCTAAACTGAGCCCTAACCCTAACACTAACCCTAACCCTAACCATAACACATACCCTACGCCGTACCCGAACCCCTCCCCGAACCCGAACCCTAAACCGTACCCTAAGCCTAACCCTAAGCCTAACCCTAACCCTAGGCTACCCTTGACTGCTTCTGCCTCCAATAGATTTCCTAAGCACTAGTGTTTTAAGGAACAGCTTAAAATAGAATCCTAATGTGATTTCTTTATAATGGGTGTGTTCCTTATCTTATCCTAGTGTCTAAACTCTTCTCCATGGCTGGACCCCCAAATAATATTCCTTTACGTGCTAAGGGGTATCTAGAGAGTGGGATAGGTTTAATAACTACCCTAACCCTAACGCGTACCCTAACCCTAACCCCTACCCTAACCCTAACACGTACCCTAATCCTAACCCGTACCCTAAACCGAGCCCTAACCCTAACACTAACCCTAACCCTAACCCTAACCCATACCCTACGCCGTACCCGCACCCCTCACCGAACCCGTACCCTAAGCCGTACCCTAAGCCTAACCCTAAGCCTAACCCTAATCCTAGGCTACCCTTGACTGCTTCTGCCTCCAATAGATTTCCTAAGCACTAGTGTATGAAGGAACAGCTTAAAAAGAGAATCCTAATGTGATTTCTTTATAATGGGTGTGTTCCTTACCTTATCTTAGTGTCTAAACTCTTCTCCATGGCTGCACCCCCAAATAATATTCCCTTACGTGCGAAGGGGTATCTAGAGAGTGGGATAGGTTTAATAACTACCCTAACCCTAATGCGTACTCTAACCATAACCCCTACCCTAACACTAACACGTACCCTAATCCTAACCCGTACCCTAAACCGAGCCCTAACCCTAACCCTAACCCTAACCCATACCCTACGCCGTACCCGCACCCCTCCCCAAACCCGTACCCTAAGCCGTACCCTAAGCCTAACCCTAAGCCTAACCCTAACCCTAGGCTACCCTTGACTGCTTCTGCCTCTAATAGATTTCCTAAGCACTAGTGTTTTAAGGAACAGCTGAAAAAGAGAATCCTAATGTGATTTCTTTATAATGGGTGTGTTCCTTATCTTATCCTAGTGTCTAAACTCTTCTCCATGGCTGGACCCCCAAATAATACTCCTTTACGTGCTAAGGGGTATCTAGAGAGTGGGATAGGTTTAATAACTACCCTAACACTAACGCGTACCCTAACCCTAACCCCTACCCTAACCCTAACACGTACCCTAATCCTAACCCGTACCCTAAACCGAGCCCTAACCCTAACACTAACCCTAACCCTAACCCTAACCCATACCCTACGCCGTACCCGCACCCCTCACCGAACCCGTACCCTAAGCCGTACCCTAAGCCTAACCCTAAGCCTAACCCTAACCCTAGGCTACCCTTGACTGCTTCTGCCTCCAATAGATTTCCTAAGCACTAGTGTTTTAAGGAACAGCTTAAAAAGAGAATCCTAATGTGATTTCTTTATAATGGGTGTGTTCCTTATCTTATCCTAGTGTCTAAACTCTTCTCCATGGCTGGACCCCCAAATAATATTCCTTTACGTGCTAAGGGTTATCTAGAGAGTGGGATAGGTTTAATAACTACCCTAACCCTAATGCGTACTCTAACCCTAACCCCTACCCTAACACTAACACGTACCCTAATCCTAATCCGTACCCTAAACCGAGCCCTAACCCTAGCACTAACCCTAATCCAAACCCTAACCCATACCCTACGCCGTAACCGAACCCCTCCCCAAACCCATACCCTAAGCGGTACGCTAAGCCTAACCCTAAGCCTAACCCTAACCCTAGGCTACCCTTGACTGCTTCTGCCTCCAATAGATTTCCTAAGCACTATTGTTTTAAGGAACAGCTTAAAAAGAGAATCCTAATGTGATTTCTTTATAATGGGTGTGTTCCTTATCTTATCCTAGTGTCTAAACTCTTCTCCATGGCTGCACCCTCAAATAATATTCCTTTACGTGCGAAGGGGTATCTAGAGAGTGGGATAGGTTTAATAACTACCCTAACCCTAACGCGTACGCTAACCCTAACCCTAACACGTACCCTAATCCTATCCCGTACCCTAAACCGAGCCCTAACCCTAACACTAACCCTAACCCTAACCCTAACCCATACCCAACGCCGTACCCGAACCCCTCCCGAAACCCGTACCCTAAGCCGTACCCTAAGCCTAACCCTAAGCCTAACCCTAACCCTTGGCTACCCTTGACTGCTTCTGCCTCCAATAGATTTCCTAAGCACTAGTGTTTTAAGGAACAGCTAAAAAAGAGAATCCTAATGTGATTTCTTTATAATGGGTGTGTTCCTTATCTTATCCTAGTGTCTAAACTCTTCTCCATGGCTGGACCCCCAAATAATATTCCTTTACGTGCTAAGGGGTATCTAGAGAGTGGGATAGGTTTAATAACTACCCTAACCCTAATGCGTACCCTAACCCTAACCCCTACCCTAACCCTAACACGTACCCTAATCCTAACCCGTACCCTAAACCGAGCCCTAACCCTAACACTAACCCTAACCCGAACCCTAACCAATACCCTACGCCGTACCCGAACCCCTCCCCAAACCCGTACCCTAATCCGTACCCTAAGCCTAACCCTAAGCCTAACACTAACCCTAGGCTACCCTTGACTGCTTCTGCCTCCAATAGATTTCCTAAGCACTAGTGTTTTAAGGAACAGCTTAAAATAGAATCCTAATATGATTTCTTTATAATGGGTGTGTTCCTTATCTTATCCTAGTGTCTAAACTCTTCTCCATGGCTGGACCCCCAAATAATATTCCTTTACGTGCTAAGGGGTATCTAGAGAGTGGGATAGGTTTAATAACTACCCTAACCCTAACGCGTACCCTAACCCTAACCCCTACCCTAACCCTAACACGTACCCTAATCCTAACCCGTACCCTAAACCGAGCCCTAACCCTAACACTAACCCTAACCCTAACCCTAACCCATACCCTACGCCGTACCCGCACCCCTCACCGAACCCGTACCCTAAGCCGTATCCTAAGCCTAACCCTAAGCCTAACCCTAACCCTAGGCTACCCTTGACTGCTTCTGCCTCCAATAGATTTCCTAAGCACTAGTGTTTTAAGGAACAGCTTAAAAAGAGAATCCTAATGTGATTTCTTTATAATGGGTGTGTTCCTTATCTTATCCTAGTGCCTAAACTCTTCTCCATGGCTGGATCCCCAAATAATACTCCTTTACGTGCTAAGGGGTATCTAGAGAGTGGGATAGGTTTACTAACTACCCTAACCCTAACGCGTACCCTAACCCTAACCCCTACCCTAACCCTAACACGTACCCTAATCCTAACCCGTACCCTAAACCGAGCCCTAACCCTAACACTAACCCTAACCCTAACCATAACACATACCCTACGCCGTACCCGAACCCCTCCCCGAACCCGAACCCTAAGCCGTACCCTAAGCCTAACCCTAAGCCTAACCCTAACCCTAGGCTACCCTTGACTGCTTCTGCCTCCAATAGATTTCCTAAGCACTAGTGTTTTAAGGAACAGCTTAAAATAGAATCCTAATGTGATTTCTTTATAATGGGTGTGTTCCTTATCTTATCCTAGTGTCTAAACTCTTCTCCATGGCTGGACCCCCAAATAATATTCCTTTCCGTGCTAAGGGGTATCTAGAGAGAGGGATAGGTTTAATAACTACCCTAACCCTAACGTGTACCCTAACCCTAACCCCAACCCTAACCCTAACACGTACCCTAATCCTAACCCGTACCCTAAACCGAGCCCTAACCCTAACACTAACCCTAACCCTAACCCTAACCCATACCCTACGCCGTACCCGCACCCCTCCCCGAACCCGTACCCTAAGCCGTATCCTAAGCCGAACCCTAAGCCTAACCCTAAACCTAGGCTACCCTTGACTGCTTCTGCCTCCAATAGATTTCCTAAGCACTAGTGTTTTAAGGAACAGCTTAAAAAGAGAATCCTAATGTGATTTCTTTATAATGGGTGTGTTCCTTATCTTATCCTAGTGCCTAAACTCTTCTCCATGGCTGGATCCCCAAATAATACTCCTTTACGTGCTAAGGGGTATCTAGAGAGTGGGATAGGTTTACTAACTACCCTAAACCTAACGCGTACCCTAACCCTAACCCCTACCCTAACCCTAACACGTACCCTAATCCTAACCCGTACCCTAAACTGAGCCCTAACCCTAACACTAACCCTAACCCTAACCATAACACATACCCTACGCCGTACCCGAACCCCTCCCCGAACCCGAACCCTAAACCGTACCCTAAGCCTAACCCTAAGCCTAACCCTAACCCTAGGCTACCCTTGACTGCTTCTGCCTCCAATAGATTTCCTAAGCACTAGTGTTTTAAGGAACAGCTTAAAATAGAATCCTAATGTGATTTCTTTATAATGGGTGTGTTCCTTATCTTATCCTAGTGTCTAAACTCTTCTCCATGGCTGGACCCCCAAATAATATTCCTTTACGTGCTAAGGGGTATCTAGAGAGTGGGATAGGTTTAATAACTACCCTAACCCTAACGCGTACCCTAACCCTAACCCCTACCCTAACCCTAACACGTACCCTAATCCTAACCCGTACCCTAAACCGAGCCCTAACCCTAACACTAACCCTAACCCTAACCCTAACCCATACCCTACGCCGTACCCGCACCCCTCACCGAACCCGTACCCTAAGCCGTACCCTAAGCCTAACCCTAAGCCTAACCCTAACCCTAGGCTACCGTTGACTGCTTCTGCCTCCAATAGATTTCCTAAGCACTAGTGTTTTAAGGAACAGCTTAAAAAGAGAATCCTAATGTGATTTCTTTATAATGGGTGTGTTCCTTATCTTATCTTAGTGTCAAAACTCTTCTCCATGGCTGCACCCCCAAATAATATTCCCTTACGTGCTAAGGGGTATCTAGAGAGTGGGATAGGTTTAATAACTACCCTAACCCTAATGCGTACTCTAACCCTAACCCCTACCCTAACCCTAACACGTACCCTAATCCTAACCCGTACCCTAAACCAAGCCCTAACCCTAACACTAACCCTAACCCTAACCCTAACCCATACCCTACGCCGTACCCACACCCCTCCCCGAACCCGTACCCTAAGCCGTATCCTAAGCCGAACCCTAAGCCTAACCCTAAACCTAGGCTACCCTTGACTGCTTCTGCCTCCAATAGATTTCCTAAGCACTAGTGTTTTAAGGAACAGCTTAAAAAGAGAATCCTAATGTGATTTCTTTATAATGGGTGTGTTCCTTATCTTATCCTAGTGCCTAAACTCTTCTCCATGGCTGGATCCCCAAATAATACTCCTTTACGTGCTAAGGGGTATCTAGAGAGTGGGATAGGTTTACTAACTACCCTAACCCTAACGCGTACCCTAACCCTAACCCCTACCCTAACCCTAACACGTACCCTAATCCTAACCCGTACCCTAAACCGAGCCCTAACCCTAACACTAACCCTAACCCTAACCATAACACATACCCTACGCCGTACCCGAACCCCTCCCCGAACCCGAACCCTAAGCCGTACCCTAAGCCTAACCCTAAGCCTAACCCTAACCCTAGGCTACCCTTGACTGCTTCTGCCTCCAATAGATTTCCTAAGCACTAGTGTTTTAAGGAACAGCTTAAAAAGAGAATCCTAATGTGATTTCTTTATAATGGGTGTGTTCCTTACCTTATCTTAGTGTCAAAACTCTTCTCCATGGCTGCACCCCCAAATAATATTCCCTTACGTGCTAAGGGGTATCTAGAGAGTGGGATAGGTTTAATAACTACCCTAACCCTAATGCGTACTCTAACCCTAACCCCTACCCTAACCCTAACACGTACCCTAATCCTAACCCGTACCCTAAACCGAGCCCTAACCCTAACACTAACCCTAACCCTAACCATAACACATACCCTACGCCGTACCCGAACCCCTCCCCGAACCCGTACCCTAATCCGTACCCTAAGCCTAACCCTAAGCCTAACCCTAATCCTAGGCTACCCTTGACTGCTTCTGCCTCCAATAGATTTCCTAAGCACTAGTGTATGAAGGAACAGCTTAAAAAGAGAATCCTAATGTGATTTCTTTATAATGGGTGTGTTCCTTACCTTATCTTAGTGTCTAAACTCTTCTCCATGGCTGCACCCCCAAATAATATTCCCTTACGTGCGAAGGGGTATCTAGAGAGTGGGATAGGTTTAATAACTACCCTAACCCTAATGCGTACTCTAACCATAACCCCTACCCTAACACTAACACGTACCCTAATCCTAACCCGTACCCTAAACCGAGCCCTAACCCTAACCCTAACCCTAACCCATACCCTACGCCGTACCCGCACCCCTCCCCAAACCCGTACCCTAAGCCGTACCCTAAGCCTAACCCTAAGCCTAACCCTAACCCTAGGCTACCCTTGACTGCTTCTGCCTCTAATAGATTTCCTAAGCACTAGTGTTTTAAGGAACAGCTGAAAAAGAGAATCCTAATGTGATTTCGTTATAATGGGTGTGTTCCTTATCTTATCCTAGTGTCTAAACTCTTCTCCATGGCTGGACCCCCAAATAATACTCCTTTACGTGCTAAGGGGTATCTAGAGAGTGGGATAGGTTTAATAACTACCCTAACACTAACGCGTACCCTAACCCTAACCCCTACCCTAACCCTAACACGTACCCTAATCCTAACCCGTACCCTAAACCGAGCCCTAACCCTAACACTAACCCTAACCCTAACCCTAACCCATACCCTACGCCGTACCCGCACCCCTCACCGAACCCGTACCCTAAGCCGTACCCTAAGCCTAACCCTAAGCCTAACCCTAACCCTAGGCTACCCTTGACTGCTTCTGCCTCCAATAGATTTCCTAAGCACTAGTGTTTTAAGGAACAGCTTAAAAAGAGAATCCTAATGTGATTTCTTTATAATGGGTGTGTTCCTTATCTTATCCTAGTGTCTAAACTCTTCTCCATGGCTGGACCCCCAAATAATATTCCTTTACGTGCTAAGGGGTATCTAGAGAGTGGGATAGGTTTAATAACTACCCTAACCCTAATGCGTACTCTAACCCTAACCCCTACCCTAACACTAACACGTACCCTAATCCTAATCCGTACCCTAAACCGAGCCCTAACCCTAGCACTAACCCTAATCCAAACCCTAACCCATACCCTACGCCGTAACCGAAACCCTCCCCAAACCCGTACCCTAAGCGGTACGCTAAGCCTAACCCTAAGCCTAACCCTAACCCTAGGCTACCCTTGACTGCTTCTGCCTCCAATAGATTTCCTAAGCACTATTGTTTTAAGGAACAGCTTAAAAAGAGAATCCTAATGTGATTTCTTTATAATGGGTGTGTTCCTTATCTTATCCTAGTGTCTAAACTCTTCTCCATGGCTGCACCCTCAAATAATATTCCTTTACGTGCGAAGGGGTATCTAGAGAGTGGGATAGGTTTAATAACTACCCTAACCCTAACGCGTACCCTAACCCTAACCCTAACACGTACCCTAATCCTATCCCGTACCCTAAACCGAGCCCTAACCCTAACACTAACCCTAACCCTAACCCTAACCCATACCCAACGCCGTACCCGAACCCCTCCCGAAACCCGTACCCTAAGCCGTACCCTAAGCCTAACCCTAAGCCTAACCCTAACCCTTGGCTACCCTTGACTGCTTCTGCCTCCAATAGATTTCCTAAGCACTAGTGTTTTAAGGAACAGCTAAAAAAGAGAATCCTAATGTGATTTCTTTATAATGGGTGTGTTCCTTATCTTATCCTAGTGTCTAAACTCTTCTCCATGGCTGGACCCACAAATAATATTCCTTTACGTGCTAAGGGGTATCTAGAGAGTGGGATAGGTTTAATAACTACCCTAACCCTAATGCGTACCCTAACCCTAACCCCTACCCTAACCCTAACACGTACCCTAATCCTAACCCGTACCCTAAACCGAGTCCTAACCCTAACACTAACCCTAACCCGAACCCTAACCAATACCCTACGCCGTACCCGAACCCCTCCCCAAACCCGTACCCTAATCCGTACCCTAAGCCTAACCCTAAGCCTAACCCTAACCCTAGGCTACCCTTGACTGCTTCTGCCTCCAATAGATTTCCTAAGCACTAGTGTTTTAAGGAACAGCTGAAAAAGAGAATCCTAATGTGATTTCTTTATAATGGGAGTGTTCCTTATCTTATCCTAGTGTCTAAACTCTTCTCCAAGGCTGGACCCCCAAATAATACTCCTTTACGTGCTAAGGGGTATCTAGAGAGTGGGATAGGTTTAATAACTACCCTAACACTAACGCGTACCCTAACCCTAACCCCTACCCTAACCCTAACACGTACCCTAATCCTATCCCGTACCCTAAACCGAGCCCTAAATCTAACACTAACCCTAACCCTAACCCAAACCCATAACCTACGCCGAACCCGTACCCTAAGCCGTACCCTAAGCCTAACCCTAAGCCTAACCCTAACCCTAGGCTACCCTTGACTGCTTCTGCCTCCAATAGATTTCCTAAGCACTAGTGTTTTAAGGAACAGCTTAAAAAGAGAATACTAATGTGATTTCTTTATAATGGGTGTGTTCCTTATCTTATCCTAGTGTTTAAACTCTTCTCCATGGCTGGACCCACAAATAATATTCCTTTACGTGCTAAGGGGTATCTAGAAAGTGGGATAGGTTTAATAACTACCCTAACACTAAAGCGTACACTAACCCTAACCCCTACCCTAACCCTAACACGTATCCTAATCCTAACCCGTACCCTGAACCGAGCCCTAACCCTAACACTAACCCTAACACTAACCCTAACGCATACCCTACGCCGTACCCGAACCTCTCCCTGAACCCGTACCCTAAGCCGTACCCTAAGCCTAACCCTAAGCCTAACCCTAACCCTATGCTACCCTTGACTGCTTCTGCCTCCAATAGATTTCCTAAGCACTAGTGTTTTAAGGAACAGCTTAAAAAGAGAATCCTAATGTGATTTCTTTATAATGGGTGTGTTCCTTATCTTATCTTAGTGTCTAAACTCTTCTCCATGGCTGCACCCCCAAATAATATTCCCTTACGTGCTGAGGGATATCTAGAGAGTGGGATAGGTTTAATAACTACCCTAACCCTAATGCGTACTCTAACCCTAACACCTACCCTAACACTAACACGTACCCTAATCCTAACCCGTACCCTAAACCGAGCCCTAACCCTAGCACTAACCCTAATCCAAACCCTAACCCATACCCTACGCCCTACGCGAACCCCTCCCCAAACCCGTACCCTAAGCGGTACGCTAAGCCTAACCCTAAGCCTAACCCTAACCCTAGGCTACCCTTGACTGCTTCTGCCTCTAATAGATTTCCTAAGCACTAGTGTTTTAAGGAACAGCTGAAAAAGAGAATCCTAATGTGATTTCTTTATAATGGGTGTGTTCCTTATCTTATCCTAGTGTCTAAACTCTTCTCCATGGCTGGACCCCCAAATAATACTCCTTTACGTGCTAAGGGGTATCTAGAGAGTGGGATAGGTTTAATAACTACCCTAACACTAACGCGTACCCTAACCCTAACCCCTACCCTAACCCTAACACGTACCCTAATCCTAACCCGTACCCTAAACCGAGCCCTAACCCTAACACTAACCCTAACCCTAACCCTAACCCATACCCTACGCCGTACCCGCACCCCTCACCGAACCCGTACCCTAAGCCGTACCCTAAGCCTAACCCTAAGCCTAACCCTAACCCTAGGCTACCCTTGACTGCTTCTGCCTCCAATAGATTTCCTAAGCACTAGTGTTTTAAGGAACAGCTTAAAAAGAGAATCCTAATGTGATTTCTTTATAATGGGTGTGTTCCTTATCTTATCCTAGTGTCTAAACTCTTCTCCATGGCTGGACCCCCAAATAATATTCCTTTACGTGCTAAGGGGTATCTAGAGAGTGGGATAGGTTTAATAACTACCCTAACCCTAATGCGTACTCTAACCCTAACCCCTACCCTAACACTAACACGTACCCTAATCCTAATCCGTACCCTAAACCGAGCCCTAACCCTAGCACTAACCCTAATCCAAACCCTAACCCATACCCTACGCCGTAACCGAACCCCTCCCCAAACCCGTACCCTAAGCGGTACGCTAAGCCTAACCCTAAGCCTAACCCTAACCCTAGGCTACCCTTGACTGCTTCTGCCTCCAATAGATTTCCTAAGCACTATTGTTTTAAGGAACAGCTTAAAAAGAGAATCCTAATGTGATTTCTTTATAATGGGTGTGTTCCTTATCTTATCCTAGTGTCTAAACTCTTCTCCATGGCTGCACCCTCAAATAATATTCCTTTACGTGCGAAGGGGTATCTAGAGAGTGGGATAGGTTTAATAACTACCCTAACCCTAACGCGTACCCTAACCCTATCCCTAACACGTACCCTAATCCTATCCCGTACCCTAAACCGAGCCCTAACCCTAACACTAACCCTAACCCTAACCCTAACCCATACCCAACGCCGTACCCGAACCCCTCCCGAAACCCGTACCCTAAGCCGTACCCTAAGCCTAACCCTAAGCCTAACCCTAACCCTTGGCTACCCTTGACTGCTTCTGCCTCCAATAGATTTCCTAAGCACTAGTGTTTTAAGGAACAGCTGAAAAAGAGAATCCTAATGTGATTTCTTTATAATGGGAGTGTTCCTTATCTTATCCTAGTGTCTAAACTCTTCTCCAAGGCTGGACCCCCAAATAATACTCCTTTACGTGCTAAGGGGTATCTAGAGAGTGGGATAGGTTTAATAACTACCCTAACACTAACGCGTACCCTAACCCTAACCCCTACCCTAACCCTAACACGTACCCTAATCCTATCCCGTACCCTAAACCGAGCCCTAAATCTAACACTAACCCTAACCCTAACCCAAACCCATAACCTACGCCGAACCCGTACCCTAAGCCGTACCCTAAGCCTAACCCTAAGCCTAACCCTAACCCTAGGCTACCCTTGACTGCTTCTGCCTCCAATAGATTTCCTAAGCACTAGTGTTTTAAGGAACAGCTTAAAAAGAGAATACTAATGTGATTTCTTTATAATGGGTGTGTTCCTTATCTTATCCTAGTGTTTAAACTCTTCTCCATGGCTGGACCCACAAATAATATTCCTTTACGTGCTAAGGGGTATCTAGAAAGTGGGATAGGTTTAATAACTACCCTAACACTAAAGCGTACACTAACCCTAACCCCTACCCTAACCCTAACACGTATCCTAATCCTAACCCGTACCCTGAACCGAGCCCTAACCCTAACACTAACCCTAACACTAACCCTAACGCATACCCTACGCCGTACCCGAACCTCTCCCTGAACCCGTACCCTAAGCCGTACCCTAAGCCTAACCCTAAGCCTAACCCTAACCCTATGCTACCCTTGACTGCTTCTGCCTCCAATAGATTTCCTAAGCACTAGTGTTTTAAGGAACAGCTTAAAAAGAGAATCCTAATGTGATTTCTTTATAATGGGTGTGTTCCTTATCTTATCTTAGTGTCTAAACTCTTCTCCATGGCTGCACCCCCAAATAATATTCCCTTACGTGCTGAGGGATATCTAGAGAGTGGGATAGGTTTAATAACTACCCTAACCCTAATGCGTACTCTAACCCTAACACCTACCCTAACACTAACACGTACCCTAATCCTAACCCGTACCCTAAACCGAGCCCTAACCCTAGCACTAACCCTAATCCAAACCCTAACCCATACCCTACGCCCTACGCGAACCCCTCCCCAAACCCGTACCCTAAGCGGTACGCTAAGCCTAACCCTAAGCCTAACCCTAACCCTAGGCTACCCTTGACTGCTTCTGCCTCCAATAGATTTCCTAAGCACTATTGTTTTAAGGAACAGCTTAAAAAGAGAATCCTAATGTGATTTCTTTATAATGGGTGTGTTCCTTATCTTATCCTAGTGTCTAAACTCTTCTCCATGGCTGCACCCTCAAATAATATTCCTTTACGTGCTAAGGGGTATCTAGAGAGTGGGATAGGTTTAATAACTACCCTAACGCTAACGCGTACCCTAACCCTAACCCCTACCCTAACCCTAACACGTACCCTAATCCTAACCCGTACCCTAAACCGAGGCCTAACCCTAACACTAACCCTAACCCTAACCCATACCCTACGCCGTACCCGCACCCCTCCCCGAACCCGTACCCTAAGCCGTATCCTAAGCCGTACCCTAAGCCAAACCCTAAGCCTAACCCTAACCCTAGGCTACCCTTGACTGCTTCTGCCTCCAATAGATTTCCTAAGCACTAGTGTTTTAAGGAACAGCTTAAAAAGAGAATCCTAATGTGATTTCTTTATAATGGGTGTGTTCCTTATCTTATCCTAGTGCCTAAACTCTTCTCCATGGCTGGATCCCCAAATAATACTCCTTTACGTGCTAAGGGGTATCTAGAGAGTGGGATAGGTTTACTAACTACCCTAACCCTAACGCGTACCCTAACCCTAACCCCTACCCTAACCCTAACACGTACCCTAATCCTAACCCGTACCCTAAACCGAGCCCTGACCCTAACACTAACCCTAACCCTAACCATAACACATACCCTACGCCATACCCGAACCCCTCCCCGAACTCGAACCCTAAGCCGTACCCTAAGCCTAACCCTAAGCCTAACCCTAACCCTTGGCTACCCTTGACTGCTTCTGCCTCCAATAGATTTCCTAAGCACTAGTGTTTTAAGGAACAGCTTAAAAAGAGAATTCTAATGTGATTTCTTTATAATGGGTGTGTTCCTTATCTTATCCTAGTGTCTAAACTCTTCTCCATGGCTGAACCCCCAAATAATATTCCTTTACGTGCTAAGGGGTATCTAGAGAGTGGGATAGGTTTACTAACTACCCTAACCCTAAAGCGTACCCTAACCCTAACCCCTACCCTAACCCTAACATGTACCCTAATCCTAACCCGTACCCTAAACCGAGCCGTAACCTTATCACTAACCCTAACCCTAACCCTAACACATACCCTACGCTGTACCCGAACCCCTCACCGAACCCGTACCCTAAGCCGTACCCTAAGCCTAACCCTAAGCCTAACCCTAACCCTAGGCTACCCTTGAATGCTTCTGCCTCCAATAGATTTCCTAAGCACTAGTGTTTTAAGGAACAGCTTAAAAAGAGAATCCTAATGTGATTTCTTTATAATGGGTGTGTTCCTTATCTTATCCTAGTGTCTAAACTCTTCTCCATGGCTGGACCCCCAAATAATATTCCTTTACGTGCTAAGGGGTATCTAGAGAGTGGGATAGGTTTAATAACTACCCTAACCCTAACGCGTACCCTAACCCTAACCCCTACCCTAACCCTAACACGTACCCTAATCCTAACCCGTACTCTAAACCGAGCCCTAACCCTAACACTAACCCTAACCCTTACCCATACCCTACGCCGTACCCGCACCCCTCACCTAACCCGTACCCTAAGCCGTACCCTAAGCCTAACCCTAAGCCTAACCCTAACCCTAGGCTACCCTTGACTGCTTCTGCCTCCAATAGATTTCCTAAGCACTAGTGTTTTAAGGAACAGCTTAAAAAGAGAATCCTAATGTGATTTCTTTATAATGGGTGTGTTCCTTATCTTATCCTAGTGCCTAAACTCTTCTCCATGGCTGGATCCCCAAATAATACTCCTTTACGTGCTAAGGGATATCTAGAGAGTGGGATAGGTTTACTAACTACCCTAACCCTAACGCGTACCCTAACCCTAACACCTACCCTAACCCTAACACGTACCCTAATCCTAACCCGTACCCTAAACCGAGCCCTGACCCTAACAGTAACCCTAACCCTAACCATAACACATACCCTACGCCGTACCCGAACCCTTCCCCGAACCCGATCCCTAAGCCGTACCCTAAGCCTAACCCTAAGCCTAACCCTAACCCTTGGCTACCCTTGACTGCTTCTGCCTCCAATAGATTTCCTAAGCACTAGTGTTTTAAGGAACAGCTTAAAAAGAGAATTCTAATGTGATTTCTTTATAATGGGTGTGTTCCTTATCTTATCCTAGTGTCTAAACTCTTCTCCATGGCTGGACCCCCAAATAATATTCCTTTACGTGCTAAGGGGTATCTAGAGAGTGGGATAGGTTTACTAACTACCCTAACCCTAAAGCGTACCCTAACCCTAACCCCTACCCTAACCCTAACATGTACCCTAATCCTAACCCTTACCCTAAACCGAGCCGTAACCTTAACACTAACCCTAACCCTAACCCTAACACATACCCTACGCTGTACCCGAACCCCTCCCCGAACCCGTACCCTAAGCCGTACCCTAAGCCTATCCCTAAGCCTAACCCTAACCCTAGGCTACCCTTGACTGCTTCTGCCTCCAATAGATTTCCTAAGCACTAGTGTTTTAAGGAACAGCTTAAAAAGAGAATCCTAATGTGATTTCTTTATAATGGGTGTGTTCCTTATCTTATCCTAGTGTCTAAACTCTTCTCCATGGCTGGACCCCCAAATAATATTCCTTTACGTGCTAAGGGGTATCTAGAGAGTGGGATAGGTTTAATAACTACCCTAACCCTAACGCGTACCCTAACCCTAACCCCTACCCTAACCCTAACACGTACCCTAATCCTAACCCGTACCCTAAACCGAGCCCTAACCCTAACACTAACCCTAACCCTAACCCATACCCTACGCTGTACCCGCACCCCTCACCTAACCCGTACCCTAAGCCTTACCCTAAGCCTAACCCTAAGCCTAACCCTAACCCTAGGCTACCCTTGACTGCTTCTGCCTCCAATAGATTTCCTAAGCACTACTGTTTTAAGGAACAGCTTAAAAAGAGAATCCTAATGTGATTTCTTTATAATGGGTGTGTTCCTTATTTATCCTAGTGTCTAAACTCTTCTCCATGGCTGGACCCCCAAATAATATTACTTTACGTGCTAAGGGGTATCTAGAAAGTGGGATAGGTTTAATAACTACCCTAACCCTAAAGCGTACCCTAACCCTAACCCCTACCCTAACCCTAACACGTATCCTAATCCTAACCCGTACCTGAACCGAGCCCTAACCCTAACACTAACCCTAACACTAACCCTAACGCATACCCTACGCCGTACCCGAACCCCTCCCTGAACCCGTACCCTAAGCCGTACCCTAAGCCTAACCCTAAGCCTAACCCTAACCCTAGGCTACCCTTGACTGCTTCTGCCTCCAATAGATTTCCTAAGCACTAGTGTTTTAAGGAACAGCTTAAAAAGAGAATCCTAATGTGATTTCTTTATAATGGGTGTGTTCCTTATCTTATCCTAGTGTCTAAACTCTTCTCCATGGCTGCACCCTCAAATAATATTCCTTTACGTGCTAAGGGGTATCTAGAGAGTGGGATAGGTTTAATAACTACCCTAACGCTAACGCGTACCCTAACCCTAACCCCTACCCTAACCCTAACACGTACCCTAATCCTAACCCGTACCCTAAACCGAGCCCTAACCCTAACACTAACCCTAACCCTAACCCATACCCTACGCAATACCCGCACCCCTCCCCGAACCCGTACACTAAGCCGTATCCTAAGCCGAACCCTAAGCCTAACCCTAAACCTAGGCTACCCTTGACTGCTTCTGCCTCCAATAGATTTCCTAAGCACTAGTGTTTTAAGGAACAGCTTAAAAAGAGAATCCTAATGTGATTTCTTTATAATGGGTGTGTTCCTTATCTTATCCTAGTGCCTAAACTCTTCTCCATGGCTGGATCCCCAAATAATACTCCTTTACGTGCTAAGGGGTATCTAGAGAGTGGGATAGGTTTACTAACTACCCTAACCCTAACGCGTACCCTAACCCTAACCTCTACCCTAACCCTAACACGTACCCTAATCCTAACCCGTACCCTAAACCGAGCCCTAACCCTAACACTAACCCTAACCCTAACCCATACCCTACGCCGTACCCGCACCCCTCACCTAACCCGTACCCTAAGCCGTACCCTAAGCCTAACCCTAAGCCTAACCCTAACCCTTGGCTACCCTTGACTGCTTCTGCCTCCAATAGATGTCCTAGTCACTAGTGTTTTAAGGAACAGCTAAAAAAGAGAATCCTAATGTGATTTCTTTATAATGGGTGTGTTCCTTATTTATCCTAGTGTCTAAACTCTTCTCCATGGCTGGACCCCCAAATAATATTCCTTTACGTGCTAAGGGGTATCTAGAGAGTGGGATAGGTTTAATAACTACCCTAACCCTAACGCGTACCCTAACTCTAACCCCTACCCTAACCCTAACACGTACCCTAATCCTAACCCGTACCCGAAACCGAGCCCTAACCCTAACACTAACCCTAACCCTAACCCTAACCCATACCCTACGCCGTACCCTCACCCCTCCCCGAACCCGTACCCTAAGCCGTATCCTAAGCCGAACCCTAAGCCTAACCCTAAACCTAGGCTACTCTTGACTGCTTCTGCCTCCAATAGATTTCCTAAGCACTAGTGTTTTAAGGAACAGCTTAAAAAGAGAATCCTAATGTGATTTCTTTATAATGGGTGTGTTCCTTATCTTATCCTAGTGCCTAAACTCTTCTCCATGGCTGGATCCCCAAATAATACTCCTTTACGTGCTAAGGGGTATCTAGAGAGTGGGATAGGTTTACTAACTACCCTAACCCTAACGCGTACCCTAACCCTAACCCCTACCCTAACCCTAACACGTACCCTAATCCTAACCCGTACCCTAAACCGAGCCCTAACCCTAACACTAACCCTAACCCTAACCATAACACATACCCTACGCCGTACCCGAACCCCTCCCCGAACCCGAACCCTAAGCCGTACCCTAAGCCTAACCCTAAGCCTAACCCTAAACCTAGGCTACCCTTGACTGCTTCTGCCTCCAATAGATTTCCTAAGCACTAGTGTTTTAAGGAACAGCTTAAAATAGAATCCTAATGTGATTTCTTTATAATGGGTGTGTTCCTTATCTTATCCTAGTGTCTAAACTCTTCTCCATGGCTGGACCCCCAAATAATATTCCTTTACGTGCTAAGGGGTATCTAGAGAGTGGGATAGGTTTAATAACTACCCTAACGCTAACGCGTACCCTAACCCTAACCCCTACGCTAACCCTAACACGTACCCTAATCCTAACCCGTACCCTAAACCGAGCCCTAACCCTAACACTAACCCTAACCCTAACCCTAACCCATACCCTACGCCGTACCCTCACCCCTCCCAGAACCCGTACCCTAAGCCGTATCCTAAGCCGAACCCTAAGCCTAACCCTAAACCTAGGCTACCCTTGACTGCTTCTGCCTCCAATAGATTTCCTAAGCACTAGTGTTTTAAGGAACAGCTTAAAAAGAGAATCCTAATGTGATTTCTTTATAATGGGTGTGTTCCTTATCTTATCCTAGTGCCTAAACTCTTCTCCATGGCTGGATCCCCAAATAATACTCCTTTACGTGCTAAGGGGTATCTGGAGAGTGGGATAGGTTTACTAACTACCCTAACCCTAATGCGTACCCTAACCCTAACCCCTACCCTAACCCTAACACGTACCCTAATCCTAACCCGTACCCTAAACCGAGCCCTAACCCTAACACTAACCCTAACCCTAACCATAACACATACCCTATGCCGTACCCGAACCCCTCCCCGAACCCGAACCCTAAGCCGTACCCTAAGCCTAACCCTAAGCCTAACCCTAAACCTAGGCTACCCTTGACTGCTTCTGCCTCCAATAGATTTCCTAAGCACTAGTGTTTTAAGGAACAGCTTAAAATAGAATCCTAATGTGATTTCTTTATAATGGGTGTGTTCCTTATCTTATCCTAGTGTCTAAACTCTTCTCCATGGCTGGACCCCCAAATAATATTCCTTTACGTGCTAAGGGGTATCTAGAGAGTGGGATACGTTTAATAACTACCCTAACCCTAACGCGTACCCTAACCCTAACCCCTACCCTAACCCTAACACGTACCCTAATCCTAACCCGTACCCTAAACCGAGCCCTAACCCTAACACTAACCCTAACCCTAACCCATACCCTACGCCGTACCCGCACCCCTCACCTAACCCGTACCCTAAGCCGTACCCTAAGCCTAACCCTAAGCCTAACCCTAACCCTAGGCTACCCTTGACTGCTTCTGCCTCCAATAGATTTCCTAAGCACTAGTGTTTTAAGGAACAGCTTAAAAAGAGAATCCTAATGTGATTTCTTTATAATGGGTGTGTTCCTTATTTATCCTAGTGTCTAAACTCTTCTCCATGGCTGGACCCCCAAATAATATTCCTTTACGTGCTAAGGGGTATCTAGAAAGTGGGATAGGTTTAATAACTACCCTAACCCTAAAGCGTACCCTAACCCTAACCCCTACCCTAACCCTAACACGTATCCTAATCCTAACCCGTACCTGAACCGAGCCCTAACCCTAACACTAACCCTAACACTAACCCTAACGCATACCCTACGCCGTACCCGAACCCCTCCCTGAACCCGTACCCTAAGCCGTACCCTAAGCCTAACCCTAAGCCTAACCCTAACCCTACGCTACCCTTGACTGCTTCTGCCTCCAATAGATTTCCTAAGCACTAGTGTTTTAAGGAACAGCTTAAAAAGAGAATCCTAATGTGATTTCTTTATAATGGGTGTGTTCCTTATCTTATCTTAGTGTCTAAACTCTTCTCCATGGCTGCACCCCCAAATAATATTCCCTTACGTGCTGAGGGGTATCTAGAGAGTGGGATAGGTTTAATAACTACCCTAACCCTAATGCGTACTCTAACCCTAACCCCTACCCTAACACTAACACGTACCCTAATCCTAACCCGTACCCTAAACCGAGCCCTAACCCTAGCACTAACCCTAATCCAAACCCTAACCCATACCCTACGCCGTAACCGAACCCCTCCCCAAACCCGTACCCTAAGCGGTACGCTAAGCCTAACCCTAAGCCTAACCCTAACCCTTGGCTACCCTTGACTGCTTCTGCCTCCAATAGATTTCCTAAGCACTAGTGTTTTAAGGAACAGCTTAAAAAGAGAATCCTAATGTGATTTCTTTATAATGGGTGTGTTCCTTATCTTATCCTAGTGTCTAAACTCTTCTCCATGGCTGCACCCTCAAATAATATTCCTTTACTTGCTAAGGGGTATCTAGAGAGTGGGATAGGTTTAAGAACTACCCTAACGCTAACGCGTACCCTAACCCTAACCCCTACCCTAACCCTAACACGTACCCTAATCCTAACCCGTACCCTAAACCGAGCCCTAACCCTAACACTAACCCTAACCCTAACCCATACCCTACGCCATACCCGTACCCCTCCCCGAACCCGTACCCTAAGCCGTATCCTAAGCCGAACCCTAAGCCTAACCCTAAACCTAGGCTACCCTTGACTGCTTCTGCCTCCAATAGATTTCCTAAGCACTAGTGTTTTAAGGAACAGCTTAAAAAGAGAATCCTAATGTGATTTCTTTATAATGGGTGTGTTCCTTATCTTATCCTAGTGCCTAAACTCTTCTCCATGGCTGGATCCCCAAATAATACTCCTTTACGTGCTAAGGGGTATCTAGAGAGTGGGATAGGTTTACTAACTACCCTAACCCTAACGCGTACCCTAACCCTAACCTCTACCCTAACCCTAACACGTACCCTAATCCTAACCCGTACCCTAAACCGAGCCCTAACCCTAACACTAACCCTAACCCATACCCTACGCCGTACCCGCACCCCTCACCTAACCCGTACCCTAAGCCGTACCCTAAGCCTAACCCTAAGCCTAACCCTAACCCTTGGCTACCCTTGACTGCTTCTGCCTCCAATAGATGTCCTAGGCACTAGTGTTTTAAGGAACAGCTAAAAAAGAGAATCCTAATGTGATTTCTTTATAATGGGTGTGTTCCTTATCTTATCCTAGTGTCTAAACTCTTCTCCATGGCTGGACCCCCAAATAATATTCCTTTACGTGCTAAGGGGTATCTAGAGAGTGGGATAGGTTTACTAACTACCCTAACCCTAAAGCGTACCCTAACCCTAACCCCTACCCTAACCCTAACATGTACCCTAATCCTAACCCGTACCCTAAACCGAGCCGTAACCTTAACACTAACCCTAACCCTAACCCTAACACATACCCTACGCTGTACCCGAACCCCTCCCCGAACCCGTACCCTAAGCCGTACCCTAAGCCTAACCCTAAGCCTAACCCTAACCCTAGGCTACCCTTGACTGCTTCTGCCTCCAATAGATTTCCTAAGCACTAGTGTTTTAAGGAACAGCTTAAAAAGAGAATCCTAATGTGATTTCTTTATAATGGGTGTGTTCCTTATCTTATCCTAGTGTCTAAACTCTTCTCCATGGCTGGACCCCCAAATAATATTCCTTTACGTGCTAAGGGGTATCTAGAGAGTGGGATACGTTTAATAACTACCCTAACCCTAACGCGTACCCTAACCCTAACCCCTACCCTAACCCTAACACGTACCCTAATCCTAACCCGTACCCTAAACCGAGCCCTAACCCTAACACTAACCCTAACCCTAACCCATACCCTACGCCGTACCCGCACCCCTCACCTAACCCGTACCCTAAGCCGTACCCTAAGCCTAACCCTAAGCCTAACCCTAACCCTAGGCTACCCTTGACTGCTTCTGCCTCCAATAGATTTCCTAAGCACTAGTGTTTTAAGGAACAGCTTAAAAAGAGAATCCTAATGTGATTTCTTTATAATGGGTGTGTTCCTTATTTATCCTAGTGTCTAAACTCTTCTCCATGGCTGGACCCCCAAATAATATTCCTTTACGTGCTAAGGGGTATCTAGAAAGTGGGATAGGTTTAATAACTACCCTAACCCTAAAGCGTACCCTAACCCTAACCCCTACCCTAACCCTAACACGTACCCTAATCCTAACCCGTACCCTAAACCGAGCCCTAACCCTAACACTAACCCTAACCCTAACCCTAACCCATACCCTACGCCGTACCCTCACCCCTCCCCGAACCCGTACCCTAAGCCGTATCCTAAGCCGAACCCTAAGCCTAACCCTAAACCTAGGCTACCCTTGACTGCTTCTGCCTCCAATAGATTTCCTAAGCACTAGTGTTTTAAGGAACAGCTTAAAAAGAGAATCCTAATGTGATTTCTTTATAATGGGTGTGTTCCTTATCTTATCCTAGTGCCTAAACTCTTCTCCATGGCTGGATACCCAAATAATACTCCTTTACGTGCTAAGGGGTATCTAGAGAGTGGGATAGGTTTACTAACTACCCTAACCCTAAAGCGTACCCTAACCCTAACCCCTACCCTAACCCTAACATGTACCCTAATCCTAACCCGTACCCTAAACCGAGCCGTAACCTTAACACTAACCCTAACCCTAACCCTAACACATACCCTACGCTGTACCCGAACCCCTCCCCGAACCCGTACCCTAAGCCGTACCCTAAGCCTAACCCTAAGCCTAACCCTAAACCTAGGCTACCCTTGAGTGCTTCTGCCTCCAATAGATTTCCTAAGCACTAGTGTTTTAAGGAACAGCTTAAAATAGAATCCTAATGTGATTTCTTTATAATGGGTGTGTTCCTTATCTTATCCTAGTGTCTAAACTCTTCTCCATGGCTGGACCCCCAAATAATATTCCTTTACGTGCTAAGGGGTATCTAGAGAGTGGGATAGGTTTAATAACTACCCTAACGCTAACGCGTACCCTAACCCTAACCCCTACCCTAACCCTAACACGTACCCTAATCCTAACCCGTACCCTAAACCGAGCCCTAACCCTAACACTAACCCTAACCCTAACCCATACCCTACGCCGTACCCGAACCCTTCCCCGAACCCGTACCCTAAGCCGTACCCTAAGCCGAACCCTAAGCCTAACCCTAAACCTAGGCTACCCTTGACTGCTTCTGCCTCCAATAGATTTCCTAAGCACTAGTGTTTTAAGGAACAGCTTAAAAAGAGAATCCTAATGTGATTTATTTATAATGGGTGTGTTCCTTATTTATCCTAGTGTCTAAACTCTTCTCCATGGCTGGACCCCCAAATAATATTCCTTTACGTGCTAAGGGGTATCTAGAAAGTGGGATAGGTTTAATAACTACCCTAACCCTAAAGCGTACCCTAACCCTAACCCCTACCCTAACCCTAACACGTATCCTAATCCTAACCCGTACCTGAACCGAGCCCTAACCCTAACACTAACCCTAACACTAACCCTAACGCATACCCTACGCCGTACCCGAACCCCTCCCTGAACCCGTACCCTAAGCCGTACCCTAAGCCTAACCCTAAGCCTAACCCTAACCCTACGCTACCCTTGACTGCTTCTGCCTCCAATAGATTTCCTAAGCACTAGTGTTTTAAGGAACAGCTTAAAAAGAGAATCCTAATGTGATTTCTTTATAATGGGTGTGTTCCTTATCTTATCTTAGTGTCTAAACTCTTCTCCATGGCTGCACCCCCAAATAATATTCCCTTACGTGCTGAGGGGTATCTAGAGAGTGGGATAGGTTTAATAACTACCCTAACCCTAATGCGTACTCTAACCCTAACCCCTACCCTAACACTAACACGTACCCTAATCCTAACCCGTACCCTAAACCGAGCCCTAACCCTAGCACTAACCCTAATCCAAACCCTAACCCATACCCTACGCCGTACGCGAACCCCTCCCCAAACCCGTACCCTAAGCGGTACGCTAAGCCTAACCCTAAGCCTATCCCTAACCCTAGGCTACCCTTGACTGCTTCTGCCTCCAATAGATTTCCTAAGCACTATTGTTTTAAGGAACAGCTTAAAAAGAGAATCCTAATGTGATTTCTTTATAATGGGTGTGTTCCTTATCTTATCCTAGTGTCTAAACTCTTCTCCATGGCTGCACCCTCAAATAATATTCCTTAAGTGCTAAGGGGTATCTAGAGAGTGGGATAGGTTTAATAACTACCCTAACGCTAACGCGTACCCTAACCCTAACCCCTACCCTAACCCTAACACGTACCCTAATCCTAACCCGTACTCTAAACCGAGCCCTAACCCTAACACTAACCCTAACCCTTA